>NW_024883303.1:0-105340 GCF_019059575.1 Amphibalanus amphitrite
TCCTATGGGACTCGGGACTGTTAAATTAATCCCTTCACGGCCGAGCCCCCGGCGAAATATTTGCACCCTTTGCCGCTCCCCAGCGAATTATCATTCATGAAAGATCCTGTCGCCAACAGGTGCCCACCAAATGGGTGCGTAGTCACAAAGGGGGATTAATTGGTAACGGGCGGGAATCGATGGGTGCTTAAAGTCACTTTATTGACCGTCTGTTGGCACCGGGGTGGTCGGGAGGAGTCAGTCAGTCAGGGGGCAATTATCGAGGCAGCGGCGTTCCGAAGGAACTGTATTGCTTCTGTTAAATATAGATATATTAGTAATCTACATTCCAAATGTGCTCGACATAAGAATATATGAATTCGACGTGCGGACTAATCTATTCCAGTTGCAGTCGTTGCAGATACCAAGCGAATCAAATATCGTAATCAGTCAATCAACGTCGAACGATTTTCTTTCTTCCACGAGCGTCGAGCACTGAGTATATGTATTTCCAAGCTGCTCTATTTCACCGGGTTATAAATTTGACATCTTGTTGGCGTTTGTTCGCTAAACCATCTAAAACTACGCTTCTCCATTTAGAATATAGACTGAAAAATGCAACTTGCGTATTGTCTAACCAAACCAGCCCCCACCCGGAACTTCATTTAATTCCTAACTACTTTGAGAAGCTGCCTTCGTCGCATCCGTGTAACAAGATGGCGTCGGTAACACTTCGTTAAGTGTCGGTGGCGGCCTGAAATGGGCACTTACGTGTTCCTGCTGACATGACCCAATTTGGACACGCTACTTATCTTGCATATAACCACAACGTCTAGCAGCCACGACACTCCACGGAACAGTGAACTTAATTGAATCGTTCCTCTGAGACTGCCGCTCTGAGCCATACATTGCATTACTCTCAGTACGTTTAGCGAATCATTTAAATACACCGTAAGCTCCCTTGCTGGAAACGGGCACGCACTACCTTAGTTGGACGGTACTGGAATTAGCAAACCGTTAAAAAATCTAGTAAATCAGTAAGGACGGCAAAAACAAGTCTGCCACCTGCGATGCGAATGAACTAAAGATCCTCTTCAATAAAATACGTGTTAGAAAAGCGTTAGAAAAGCATTGCCCACCTCTTTTCACATTTATCGGACACATTTTTTGCTTAGTTTGCTTCTCTTAAAATTATATTGCCTTCCTCTTCTCAGCTGTGTTCAGCTACTAAGAGCGGCTGGCTTTCTCCTTGGGACGGCCATTAGCGAGCGCGATACCTGACCCGCCATATTGGCTGGGCAGGCTGCATTAGCCCGAGGAGGCCCCATCTGGAGGTAGGAGTGGGCGCGCAGCGACTACCATCGACCCGGCCCGACAGGAGAGAGGGAGGGAGAGAGGGAGAGAGAGAGAGAGAGAGAGAGAGAGAGAGAGAGAGAGGGGGAGAGAGAGGGAGGGAGAGAGGGAGAGGGAGAGAGGGAGAGAGGGAGAGAGGGAAAGAGAGAGAGAGAGAGAGAGAGAGAGAGAGAGAGAGAGAGAGAGAGAGAGAGAGAGAGAGAGAGAGAGAGAGAGAGAGAGAGAGAGAGAGAGAGAGAGAGAGAGAGAGATTTGCTCTTCTACACATTGTGGTCGGTAAGGCAAGTCTATATCATAGGCCTAGATTGAAGCGACGACCTTTTAGCTGTCCCTCCTTATTCCTGGCGTCCTTACAGTCAGGTCAGGTGGGACCCAGCCACAGCGGTACCGTAAACCGGCCCTCTACCCTTCCCTCCCCCTCTGCCTCACGTCAAAGTGCTCAGCCTAATGAAGTGGCCCGGCCCTCCCCGGCGGCTATTTACCGTGCAAACAGGGACAGCACGCGAAACTGGCAGCGCTCCTGTGTGCATACCTCCGGCATGCATGCATGCATGCATGCATATGCACATGATGGGAGTGGGCACTGACGCTGACCAGGCCATTCATCTGTTGCATCGATCGGACGATTTTCAAAACGGACCATATTGTGGCCTGAATTAACGAAAGAAACTCCTACATAATGGGCATTGCAATGACATTGCAAGATAAGTGGCATACGCCTTAACTGACGCGGCAGCCCTTTGGGCCCACACTTAGTGCCCTTTAGCGTCTACCCAGGTGTGAACGGTATCATGATATGCTTCTAAAGTGGAAAATCGTGTTAAAGTCTTCACCAAAATAACTTTTCCAGCTCTTTCTTCCACGATTTTCCACACTGTCCCCCACCCAGGTGCTTTGTTTGGTTCAATTAGCCAGAGGCCTCTTCAAAGCTGTGCATCAAACGTGAGTTATAGATTGAATGAATGAATGCATGGATGAATGGGCACCGAACATCTAGCTCATGAGCCCTGAGGGCGTACCTTTTAAGCATCAATCAGACTTAGACAGAGGGAGGATCCCCGATAAAGCCGAGTCCCGTCGCGCTCACTCGGCTCGGTACATCCATCCTCCCGACATCTCATCCACCGTTTACCAAATACGCCCACCTACGTAGCCCGCCCGTAACGAGCCGTGACAAACCACTAATCACGTTTCACGCCCATCGCCGGTTACACAGGGCCCCTAGACCGGGAGGAAGCCAATGGTCCTGCCAATCACTATACCAGTGCGGTGATTTATCGTGGTCTGACCCGAGTGATTGTGGTTTGTCTGTCGAATAATCTGAATGCACTGTCCCTTCCGACTGTCATCATAGGTATCATTTGCTGACTGGACGAGTCCCAACTCTATAGATGCAAGGTACTAGGCAAATGGATAGTTGGTAAAAGGGAAAACTTAATTACCTTCTAGATAAATAGCCTAACAAATGTGCCTAAGTAACGAACGTTTAGGTAAAGACCGTCTTAGTGTGATAAATAGGCTTATATATGTAATTATACCTATCGGCATCCGTTAACCGTATAGCGATACAACTTTCCGGAAAAATTGTGCCTGGCAAAAGCACCGAGCCACGGAGAAAATGCGCTGTTTCGGATTATGTTCAGTGTTGTGTTCCGACAAACACATGTCTAACCAAAACGGTGTTTCTCCCCTGTCTACAACTGAACATGTCTGTTCGCACTTCAGAGCGGCTGTCGTCCCCCAGTGATAGCGATTCCCGGCGTCAGCAGTCAGCACTGAGAGGGGGCCGATCTCTGCCCCTCGCCCCCGGGGACAGTCCACAAGGCAATCCAATAACAATTAGCCGCCGTTACACTGTGGGGTTTCCAGGCCGCCGCGCCGGGCCCTCGTGCTAAAACCGCTTCGGCGCCAGGGGCTAGGGGCTGGTGACTGGAAACGTTGTAAAGCGCCAACGATGTGCGGGAAATGGAGAGTACGCAAGGCATGCCAGGCTCCGAATGGATCAAGAGGATCGAGGGTCATGCTGATATAAGATATTGAGGCATATATTGGTATTTTATTGCGCCCCGACTGACATATGATTCATGGGCACAGTTAGGTACTGGTTCAGGAAGATTGGTCGTTGAATGCGTCACCAGTCTGACAGAAGTATCATAAGTTTTGGTGTTCTTTCGCTTGAATAGGTATTGCTTAGATTAGAATGGAACATCATTGAAAAGTAGAAAATCGCCTGCGAAGAGATGCTACCCTATGTATTTTGACCGATAAGAACCTCTTTTAGAGTGCATTGGCTCAAGATCGTATCACAATCATCCATAACTATTTTCTCCAGATCACAATGTCTCCAGCTAACAGGCTGTTCTGCAGCACAGTCACCTGCCCCCGAGACTGACACATGACAAGTATGTCGGCGGTCCAGCTGTCCGCCGTGTGGTGGTGAGAACGCCGGTCCGCCGGGCCGGAACGTCTCAATAGTAATCGGATCATCCCCGCCCCGTCCTCAGAACGAGAGGGACGCGGGCCGGGTCCGGCCGCCAGTCAATCCATTGGCGCGTTCCTCAGAGTGGAGCCAGTTAGGGAATTGCCACCAATAATAGTCAGTGTTCGATGGAGGCCTGTTCTATCTAACCGTTGGGAAGGGGAGGCGAAGGGGTTAGCAGCAGGGGCGGATCCAAGGGGGGGTCACATGGGTCATGGCCCCCCCCCCCTTGAGGCCCGGGGGCCCAAAGACCTGCCAGGGGCACCACCGGCCTATCAGGGGTATCACAGTCCTGACAGGGGCACCACAGGACCGCCAGGGGGACCACAGGCCTAGCAGGGACACCACGGGCCTGGTGCCCCTGGGCCCTGACAGGACTGTAACGCCCCTGACAAGCCTGAAGTGTCCCCGGTAGGCACGTGGTGCCCCTGACAGGCCTGAGGCGCCCCTGCAAGGCCGGTGGTGCCCCTGGCAGGCCTGTGGTGTCCATGGCAGGCCTGTGGTGCCCTTGCTAGGTCTCTGGTGCCCCTGACAGGCTTGTAATGCCCCTGGAAGGACTGTGGTGCCCCTGGGCCCTGACAAGCCTGAGGTGCCCCTGACAGGCTTGCGGTGCCCTTGGAAGGACTGTGGTGTCCCTGGCCCTGACAAGCCTGAGGTGCCCGTGACAGGCCCGTGGTGCCCTTGTTAGGCCTGTGGTGCCCTTGGCAGGCCTCTGGTGCCCTTGCTAGGCCGCTGATGCCCCTGGCAGACCTCTGGTGCCCTTGCTAGGCCGCTGGTACCCCTGCGCCCGGAGAGGACTGGTGCCCCTGAAAAGTCTGAAGTGCCCCTCGGCAGGCCCAAGGTGCCCCTGCGAGGCCGGTGGTGCCCCTGGCAGACCTCTGGTGCCCCTGGCAGGTCTGTGGTGCCCCTGGCAGGTCTGTGGCGCCCCTGGCAGACCTGTGTTGACTGGTGCCCCTGCTAGGTCGCTGGTGCCCCTCACAGACCTGTGGTGCCCCTGGGCCTTGACAAGCCTGAGATGCCTGGCTATGACAGGCTCGTGGTGCCCCTGATAGACCAGTGGTGCACTTGCTAGGCCTGTAGTGCCCCTGGCAGGCCTCTGGTGCCCCTGGTACCCCTGCGCCCGGAGAGGACTATGGTGCCCCTGAAAAGCCTGAAGTGCCTCTCGACAGGCCCGTGGTGCCCCTGGGCCCTGACAGGCCCAAGTTACCCCTGCGAGGTCGGTGGTGCTCCTGGCAGGCCTCTGGTGCCCCTGGCAGGTCTGTGGTGCCCCTGGCAGGCCTGTGTTGACTGGTGCCCCTGCTAGGCCGCTGGTGCCCCTCACAGACCTGCGGTGCCCCTGGAAGGACTGTGGTGCCCCTGCCCCTAGTTGGGCAGGGGCACATGAGCCCAACATGAGCCTAGTTGGGCTCATGGGCCCAACAGGCCCGTTGTGCCCCTGACAGGCCTGTCGTGTATACTTGCTAGACCTGTGGTGCTCCTGCTTCCTGGCAGGCCTGTGGTGCCCCTGGCGGGCCTGTGGCGCCCCTACAAGGCCGTAGGTGCCCCTGACAGGTTTGTGGTGTCCCTGGAAGGACTTTGGTGCCCCTGACAAGCCTGAAGTGTCAAGGACAGACCCTTTAGACGCCAGGTTCAAGTTCGTCGGACTGACAATTCGATTTGCTTACCTGATAACGTTCCTGGTAAGTACTTACTACTCAGCGTCCACAACATATATACACATAGCACATTCATATATACTTGCTTACAATTGGTAAATGTGGTTGTGGCTAAGAGTTAAGATACTGACTAAAAAAAAAAAAGAAAAAGAAAAAAAAAACTGAAAATGGGGGCCCCACCAAAATGAAGTGAACGAAATCCGTTGAGTTTTTAATTTTGGGTATAGGTAGGGGCACCACTTCGATTCATGACCCTCCCCTTGGAGTTTTCCTGGATCCGCCCCTGGTTAGCAGGGTACCTACACGGAAAGGAGTGGTAGTTTTAGAAGGGAAGACGCATTACGTTTTTCAGCTGACTGTTGTCATCCTGCTCACGCGGTATATGGTGGGCAAACTTTACTACGTGTGTAAGTTAGATAGGTATTACAGATTATATTTGTGTCTGCACTTGCGACAGATGAATAAGCAAGCTGCTCATCAAAGCCAATAAATAAAACACGCACAAAATAAATTATAAAGCACATGTCAATGTGTTGCGCAATGCGCGGTGCGAATCTTACTTAATAAATATCTCATTAAAACCGGCGTAGTGGTGGCATGGGTGACCCGTGTTAAGTGATAGTATAATCATTAATCACCCATTGTTCTCACTAACAAAGTTAGCGCCGAGCGCGCCACTGAATGTCCCGTCACTCCGCACCTCCTCTCGGCGCGTCTTCCGACGGATCACGCGCGATACACTGATTACCGGTAACGAGGCCACATATTGGCCCGGGCCGCCTGCCGGCGCGCCGGGACACAGGATCAGTGAGTCGTTAGTGCCCCTAACGAGACCCTGTTTTCAGCCGCTCGGAGACGCGCGACGTGTTGGCCGCCGTGGGACGCCATTATCGGCGCCACGTGCCGCCGTGGCCGCACGTGTCACGCGGCACGTCCCGGCGACACGGGCGGTCCGCACAGATATGGAGACGTGACGCCGCACGGGACACCCGGGCTTTGCGAGCGGCGGCAGCGGCGACGCCCTTGTTCTGTTTGTTTCTCATTAGGGAGAGTGAATTTGACGACAGTGTCAAAATACAAGCAGGAAGGCGCAGAGCACAGGCAGTGTCATAAACTACCCTGCACATGCACATACATATCTTTTACGTGCTCTTCTTCAAAGTATTTTCGCGCACAATCAGCCGCTCACGCCCTCCCCTACCCCTCTGTCCTCAGGTGTGGTTCCAGAACCGGCGCGCCAAGTGGCGGAAGACGGAGAAGACGTGGGGCCGCTCCACCATAATGGCCGAGTACGGCCTGTACGGCGCTATGGTGCGCCACTCGCTGCCGCTGCCGGAGACCATCACCAAGTCGGTCAGCGAGGACAAGGACTGCCCGGCGCCCTGGCTCCTCGGTACGCCGGGCGACGGGGAGGGAAAAAATCGGGGTTGGGCGGAGCGACCCACTATGCCCGTTTTCATGTGCACACATTCAGGTGTCAGTAATTGAAATTTTCTTATGAAGCCGCCACCTATAAACTGGTGACCAGAGTCTTAACCCTCGCCGGCCGAGGGGGGGGGGGGCGGGTGCCGCCCCCCCCCCATAGGGTTTTTCGCGATAGCTCCGAACACGCTGGAGATAGAGAGCTGAAACTTGGCATACTTGACCTTTGATCCAAGCCGGATCTTTTGACACCAACCGCATTTTTGGGTCAGGTCAGGTCACTGACCTATGACGTCATAAGTGAACCTCTGCACGGTCTTCAGATGTCGCAACTTTGCAACGCCCTCACTGCCAGAGGAGATGTCACAGGGAAATGAAACTTGCAGGATCTAGTATCCATTATGAGTCCCACAACTTTTATATCTCGGATTTTTCCTAAAGGTCATATGAGGTCAGGTCATTTTCGTGACCTCACCATTATAAGTCAATGGGGAAAAATGAAAACTGCTATTCTGGCGCCGGGAACGATCTCCAACTAGCTCAAGCACACAGAATCGTGATTTGATGCCACTGGCGGTCCCAGGGGGGGGGGCCACGGGGGCCATGGCCCCCCTTTGGTGCTGAAAGATGGGGCCATACTATCTTTTGGCCCCACCTTTCAGATCGAACAAAAGCCCTAGAAAGTTTTTTGTATGTTTCATTTTCTTTCTTGCGCCATCAAAGGACGTAAATTTCACTCATGGAGTGGGCTCAGTTTCGCATTCTGTCAATTTGGCGGTCAGCGTCGCTGACACCGATTCACGAGTATGGCCGGATCTTATATGGATCAGCGTGGGTTTACTTGAGGCTCTCGTAGGCCCAGCAATGGCTGGCATGAGACCCTCTTCGGCAGTGCCGGGTGGGCCCTGCCAAATGAGCGTGGCTCTTCGACATGCTAAAGTAAGACCTCATGGGTTGATGCTGTGCACCTCAGAAGCCCGGTGGTGACGCCGTATGCTGGCTTGGTTTCTTAAGGATTAGCGTGGGACCTCCGGGGCCTGCATAGTGCATAGAGTTTGCATGAGCTAGTAGGTATGCAATCTCAGAGGCCTGTGTGTAATGTGTACACAGTGGCGGTCTCGGGGGGGGGGGGGGACATCAGGGCCATGCCCCCCAAAGGCCAATAAAGGGGGCTATCATATCATTTGCCCCCCTCAAACAACCGATGGGCCCCCATAGGTGTATGGGGCCCTGGCCCTTATTCGATCGTCACGAGGCCTAAAAAAAAACACTCCCAGCTATCAATATAGCTCCCACGCCGGTCTTTGAGTGTCCTACACTGACCTCTGAGGGAACTTCAGTGGCGGTCAAGCGCCCATGTTGGCCGCTTAGAGCCCACATCGACCTCTGAAGCCCCACATCTGGCCTATGATGGCCCCTAACCGTCCTCAGGGGCCCCAACCGGCGTCTGAGCGTCTCACACCGGTCTCTGGTGGCCTTATTTCTGTCTCTGGCGTCCCAAGACGAACCTTTAGGTGCCAATGAGGCCCCGCACTGGCTGTTACAATTCCAAGTTAACCCGCGCGGGGCTGGGGTCTCCAGCCGAACGCGCGGGGCTGGGGGGGGGGGGTAAATTTTACCCCCCCTGTTATCTCCCGAACTAATGGTCTGATTTGGAAAATTCAAACGCCAATCGAAAGATCTCATCACGAACAACTAAAAACATGTACTTAATTTTAAGTTTGAGGTCAAGGTCAAGGTCAGGTCAAGGGTACAAATTGCAAGTTCCTACAGTATCGGCCTTGCACCGTAGTTGCCGAAGAATGGAGTCATGGACTGAGACTGATCGCCCAAAACGTGTTCTTAGGCTACCAAGACAATATTCGTTGCATACAATATCATTCAGAAGTCAAGGTCAAGGTCAGGTCAGGTCAGGTCAGGTCACCAAAAACAAAATATAGAAAAGGGCATGTGCGACACATGTTTTATAGGTCATTTTACTCATAGAATTCAATAGGCAC
Source organism: Amphibalanus amphitrite (assembly GCF_019059575.1). Taxonomy (NCBI): domain Eukaryota; kingdom Metazoa; phylum Arthropoda; class Thecostraca; order Balanomorpha; family Balanidae; genus Amphibalanus; species Amphibalanus amphitrite. The sequence continues at coordinate 8,889 of NW_024883303.1, forward strand.
ACTCAATAAGTGATATGGACCACCTCTGGATGAATTTCAGGTCGAGGTCAGGTCAAGGTCAGGTCAAGTGAGGTCAAATTTTGAAGTTGGTTGTTAAGGCCTAAAAAGGTGGCTATCTGATGCAGTTTTTCACGGCGAATCGAATGGTGCTATTTTTGTTTCCGTACGAGGTCTATAACTTCCAAAAAAGTCATTTTTCAAAATTTTTGTGTGTCGTGACGTCATACAATTTTGAATAACTCCCACATTTTTGAACCGATTCTTCTAAAACTTGGTATGTAGGTGCACATAGACCACTTCTCTGACATATATTCCGGTTTTTTCGATAGACCCAAAATTTTGAATTTTATAGTTATTTTCCCAAAAAAGTCAGTTTTTTGAAAAAATTTGGGCCAAAATTCAAAATTTTCAAAAAACCGAGATAGCCATTTGATAGACACAGTAGAATTACGTATATCCTTTTTTGTTACGTCTTGATTCCTTTAAAAATGAAGATGTTAGCGGCGTTTGAACTTTTGCCGTTTTTGAGGCGAAAATGGCGAACATGACGTCACTAAAACGTCAATTTCTCAAAAATTTTCCGACGGATTTCGCTCAAATTTTCAGGGAACGTGTCAAATTGATGTAAGAAAAGGTACTGAAAGTTTGGCGGCGCTGCGCGCCGCCGTTTTTGAGATATTGCAAATATTCGCGAGGGGGGGGGGGTAAAATTTACCCCCCCCCCAGCCCCGCGCGGGTTAAAGAGTGTATAGATACACCAGGAGGATGTATTTTAGCAACCAGAAAACCAGACAAACCAGATCACTCACCAGAAAACAACGCCCACTGTCAGAGACTCTAGAGCCACCAATCGCCAGCGGAGCAACGGCCGCAGTGCCGGCTCTACCCTTAACCTATATGACAAATGAATCCCGAGAAGATATGCTCGAGGACTACCCCAAAATTGCCGCCCTTCAAGCCGACATGATGTCGGGTACAAAGTGAAATGGTTAAGTTGGTGCGTTGGGTCCAAATCTGTCACAGAGACCGGCAGATCAAACCGATCCCTTAATTTTGCAGACGCACGTACAAACGAGCCTCCTTACCCCGGTAGACAGCCAGGCAGACCGACTACCGATTTTCAGACACCCGTTTATACATGAATCTGTGGATCTGAGTTTCTGAAACGGCCGGGCAGACCGATCCTTCCACTGCGATCCAGCGACGCACCCGGCCGCGTCCAATGCTGGAGCCCAACTCCCCGCGCACCGCCGCGACCTAACTCGACTACAGCTCGAACCACGTGATTCAACCGGCCAATCCCGAGGCACGCGTGCCCCTGAACGCAGGCTGTGCCGCAGAGCGGCGCGGCGGCTCTGCTCGGCGGCCGGCTGGCGAGCCCAGCGCCGGCACGGGGTACATGATGCACACAATACACAGAATAGAAGAGTCAGACATTTCGTTTTTCTCACAGTCAATGACAATTACATTGTTTTTGGATTGTCATTGACTGTGAGAAAATACACAGAATAAAAGAAAACACTTCTTAGGCTAAAGTAGCAAACCTTAACATCCTCCCCACCAAAATGTGGGAACAAAAAGTTAACACATTTTCCACACTAGTCACAACGCGCGCACAAATCACAAACAAAACACACATCACGGCACTGGCCGCACGCCAACTTGCGGCAGTCCTTGTGGGCCTGGTCAGGCCTTCCGCAGCCGGCCATGGGTCCTTGGACCGGGGGGCCAGCGTCCTCGGCTACGTCCTCTTCTTTCTCCTCTTCCACAGACGTGGGAATGCTGTGAAAAGAGACGGTGCCCCCAGTGTGGCAGCCGTCCTCCAGCTCCGGCTCCACCTCCATCTTGCCCCGTCGTTCCTCCAGCGGCTCCGTAGACGTCGGCTCTTCGGAGGCGGCTGCCGACGGTCTCGCGTCGGAGCCGACAGGCATCGTCGAGACTGCCGGGGTGCTACAGCACTCCATTGGCTCCGGTCTGTCTCGTCCACGGCAGATGATGGGACGAACTCCACAGGAACATGCGAGGAGGGCTTCAGACCCTGACTCCGGGCGACAGCCCAGGAGTCGCGTTTACCAGGCGACAGCCCGGCTCCGCCATCGCCATTTTGTGTTGTGTCATCATTTGACCCATTGATAGAGAGAGTCGTCTCTCCATCCTCGGTAGCCATCGTTTTATGCAGGTCGTCACCGCTCAGGTGAGGCTTTTTTGCATTGAGCAGCTCTTGCTGCGGGGTTCCCGCCTTTGCGGAACCATGATCGGATGGTGGAAGCTCATCCGACTGCATCGTCAAATTCATCTCATTGGAACAGCCCACAGGCTTGTCCCAGTGTGGCTCAGGCAGCATGCCATCCACATCCATGGCCTCATTTTGGCCGACCCTCACTTCATCCAGACTCCTCACCTGTCTCAGCTGACAGTGGGAAGACTGGTGACCGGTCGGTATCAGCGAAACGTCGCCGCGGTACCCGTGAATGGCGTAGCCAAAGACAGTCTCTATGGCTCTAAGCCCTTCTTCAAGTTCCACCTGTCCCCACAGCACGATTCGATAAAGATTGTCGAGGCCGATCAATGCATGAACTTCGCCACCACCAAAGTCGTCGGCCAGATCCAGACCGGCAGGAACAGGGGGTGGCGAAGAGGTGGGAAGGGGCGAGCACAGCTGATCTGTGCTCCACATGTCAAGTTTCAGAGAATAGTCACCAAACAGGCTTCTGAGCTCCACCTGTACCTTGTCGTACGAGCGAGCCTCCTCAGCCTTCTCCTGAAATCCGAGGCAGGCAAAGGTAGCCGTGCCAGTGCTGGGAAGACCGAGTTCCTCTGCCAGCGAGCTCCTGATGTAGGAGGAGTCGGACCCTCCGTCTAGGAGGATACGGACCTTCCGGCTACCCTTGGGTCCCACAGCGTTTACGAGAGCCGTCTGGAAGAAATGTGCTTTCTCATTTGCCGTACTGGCACTGTACCGGTGGCGACTCTGCCCCGTGAGTTCACTTGGGCTGCCATCAGGGCGCGCCACTCTGTCAGTAGGATGTGCTGGAGAGAAAGGTACAGCCCCGGGCGACAGTTCCGACTGGTTGCTGGGTGAATTCGATGGCGAGGGACGATGATTGTGGAGCAGGGGGTGGTGCGGCCCGCCACACTCCGTGCACCGACTGCACTTGCAGTCCCGAATCTGATGTCCATACTTCAGACACCGAAAACACGCCCTCACTGCCTTCACAGTCTCCCAACGGGCTTTCAGATTGAAGGTTTGAAACTTGTCACACCTCTCTAGACCGTGCTGCGCCTGCTGACAAACAGGACACATCACGGTCCTTGGCCCGTGAGGGGGCCTCTGCTTCTCAGAGCCGGGCTCTCGCCGCGCAGTGAGAATGCTTGTGACAGACTGAGTGGAAGCGGACGGGGACACGGGTCGTGTCTGCACCATTGACACCCCTTTTGCCGATTCTCGGAGCCGTATTTCACGGTTGAGGAAGTGAAGAAATTCCGTAAAGTCTCCACTCTCTCTCCTGACCCACTCTAGACGCCAATCCTCAGGGATCTTATCCTTAACGACTGGCAGCAACAGGCTCGAAAAGCTTTCCGGGTGGACGCCAAGTGTACTGAGCGCTCGAGTACGCGCAGACAAGTGATCGATCAATGACCGCATGCCTTTAAGGTCGCCGTGTCGAACGGGTTGCAGGTTCAGGAGGTCACGCATCAGTGTCTCCCGCCGCACATCATCCCGTTCAAACCGCTCCTTGAGCGCGGCCACGGCCTGAAGGTAGCCGTCACTCGACACTGGAATGCCCTCAATGCAGCGCAAAGCATCACCTGCCAGGTGCGATTTCAGTACCACGAATTTCTGGACAAGAGCGTATCCTGAGTTGTTGTGAACAGATATGGCAAACAAGTCCCAGAATTCAGACCACTGCATTACGTCACCATGAAAAATGGGAATTTTCACGGTGAGGGACGTTTTGAAGTCTGCGTTTCCCGCGAAGTTTGAAGCGTCAACCCTGACTGGCGCTTGTTCAGCTTTCTCAAGGCGAGAAAGGAGGCGCGAACCGAGAAACATCTCGTCCTCAAGAATCTGTAAGTGGTTGGTATCATCTGACTGATCCAGCTTATCCAGGTCACCCTGGACACCCTCCATCTCATGGCGCAGCTTCTCCAGGTGGTGAAGCTTGAGGGCAAGCTGGTCAGGATCCACCGTCGTACGATCTGCCTCTCGATACGATCGGAGGTCATTACAAAGTCGGGTCGCCTTTGAGTGGAGTCTGGTTCTGGTCGCCAACAAATCCTCCATGGTTCAAAGCTAGGCCAAATTGTATGCCAAGTATTTAAAGTGGACTGTATCAAACAACTTAGACTACAAACCAATCCAACCGACTGATAACAACACAGCCGACCGGACCGTGTCAAACAAAACTAGACCGGCAAACCAATTCAGCCGACTGATGACAACACAGCCGAATGAACCGTTTCAAAGAATCAGACCGAAACGTCGATCCAACCGACTGATAACAGCACAGCCGATCGAACCGACCATCCGGCCCCAGGAGGACTATGTTACAATTCCAAGTTAAAGAGTGTATAGATACACCAGGAGGATGTATTTTAGCAACCAGAAAACCAGACAAACCAGATCACTCACCAGAAAACAACGCCCACTGTCAGAGACTCTAGAGCCACCAATCGCCAGCGGAGCAACGGCCGCAGTGCCGGCTCTACCCTTAACCTATATGACAAATGAATCCCGAGAAGATATGCTCGAGGACTACGCCCAAAATACCGCCCTTCAAGCCGACATGATGTCGGGTACAAAGTGAAAAGGTTAAGTTGGTGCGTTGGGTCCAAATCTGTCACAGAGACCGGCAGATCAAACCGATCCCTTAATTTTGCAGACGCACGTATAAACGAGCCTCCTTACCCCGGTAGACAGCCAGGCAGACCGACTACCGATTTTCAGACACCCGTTTATACATGAATCTGTGGATCTGAGTTTCTGAAACGGCCGGGCAGACCGATCCTTCCACTGCGATCCAGCGACGCACCCGGCCGCGTCCAATGCTGGAGCCCAACTCCCCGCGCACCGCCGCGACCTAACTCGACTACAGCTCGAACCACGTGATTCAACCGGCCAATCCCGAGGCACGCGTGCCCCTGAACGCAGGCTGTGCCGCAGAGCGGCGCGGCGGCTCTGCTCGGCGGCCGGCTGGCGAGCCCAGCGCCGGCACGGGGTACATGATGCACACAATACACAGAATAAAAGAAAACACTTCTTAGGCTAAAGTAGCAAACCTTAGCAAAAGACCTGATGCCGGCCTCTAAGGGCCTGCATTGGCCTCTGAGGAAGGCCCATCTTGGCCTTTGAGGGCCCTCTGCTAGCCTCTGGGGTCCAACGACGGCTCATGCCGGTCTTTTAGAGCCCCACGCTGACCTCTGAGGGCCCCATGTTGGCCTGTAATGAGTAAGGACCCACATTAGCCTCTGAGAGCCCAACTCGGTATCTGATGGTCTCAAACTACTGGCCTTTGCAGTTTGCAGGCCCTGTACTGGTCTCTGAGGGCCTTAAACTGGCCTCTAAGTGAAAACATACATATGCATGGGCTTCTGAAGCTCAGAGGGCTCACGCAGACTCCTGCACAGCCTTACGTTGGTCCTGATCGAGATCACTTTACGTCCTGATGGTCCCGCGTATATTCCCTCATATTTCGACGTCAGGACCCCATGAGCCGTTGTGGGTCCTGGGGCTGGCAGAGACTGATGAAGTCCTCAGGGCTCAGGGCCAGTCTTCTTAGCATGAGGACTAGGCATTTGAGTGAGCCCCAATAGAGCCGTTGCGAAGCCCACAGGAGTCGCGCGCGGCCCTCAGATGCCAATTTTGAAAGCCAGGAACCTTTGGTCACCAGAGGTCGGTGTACCTAGCTTCTCTCTCCCGCCGCCACACAACTACTCGTATATGGGTAAATGTCATAGTCTGAAAATGCTCTCTGGGTTTCACATGCTTGTTCAAAGCAAGAGGTAGGTATCTGTACCTACTTTTCCGAATTGTTTTATACTGGTAAGGTAAGGTCATGAATCCGCGTGCCCGACCTTCCAGTATATGCTACACCGATCCGTCGCCATGGTGCAGTGGCCCGACCGGTGGAAACACCGTGGGACGAGAAATGGTAGGTACTGGTGATTTTGCCTTAAATTGAGCTTAAAGATTCCACGCAAGAACGAGATGAATGAAGCATAAGTATGGCCAACTGCGCGGCGCCTCGCGGGCGTAAAAAATGAGCCGATCACCCTCCGGTGACGGATAAATGTTATGTCCCGCGAGTGTGAGTTTGGCCCCCCCCCTTTTGCTAGCGGCTGCGACCGCCAGTGTTTGATGCACTCCTTGCAAGGTTAGATGCGTCACTTTTGCAATCTTGACCTTGCGTGACGTCATTTATGACGTCATCAAGGTCATATTAGTTTTTCGTCAATAACTCTTGATCAAATTGAGCTAGCGAGTCGGGAAAGCCACCAATGGACTTAGGAAGGCCTGCCGAATCGAATGATATGCGACATGACCTCTTTCGACCAACTTCGTGACCTGGGGGTGCTGACCTGACCTTGACCTGAGGTCAACACCCCAAGTTGACCTGACCCGGACAAAAAGTATATCATTCGACGCGCCTGAGCGAGGCGAGCACGATGCTGCCAAAATCGGCGCTCTGCGGCCGTTTTTTGTGAAGTTATTCACCAAAAACGGAACCGTACCTTGGGGCACTTGACCTGACTTCAGAGGTCACCGGTTGACCTAAGACCTTAAAATCGGGTATCAATCTCTGCGTCTCGTGACGGCGCACACGCTCGTTTTTTTCCGCGACGCGCTAGCTCCACCAGGGGCAAAACGACGAGGGGGGGGGGGGGTCGTACCCGCCCCCCCCCCTCGGCCGGCGCGTATGTAGAAAACCAATAGGTCCGGCGAGGGTTAAAGCGTCTCTCCCTGAGATGATCCGATCAATTGCTAACTGTCGAGTGTTCAAGCGAAATAGCCACCAGGTTCACGTAAGTAACTAGATAACGACACTTCAACCTCCGAAGCACAGGCTCCTCAGCTTTGCCACTACCCCCAGGCATGCACCGCAAGTCCATGGAGGCCGCCGAGCAGCTGAAAAACGTCGCGGACGACGACACTGGCAGTCTGCCGGGCAGCGGGGACGAGCGGCCGCCGGCCGAGCTGTGCCTGCCGCCGCCGCCGGGCGCCGCCGAGTCCGAGCCGCCCGCCGGACCCGACTTCCGCAGCAGCAGCATCGCGGCGCTGCGGGCGCGCGCGCAGGAGCACAGCGCCCGCCTGCTCAGCGACGCCGCCCAGATGACCTCGGCCATCCTGCAGCGGGGCGCAGCGGACGCCACAGCGCCCCCTGAGCAGCCGGCGGCAGGCATCGGCTGCCTGTTCTGAGGGAGGGTAGGCAGGCTGTCTATTTGGAGGGAGGCTGGCTGTGCCTCCCTTCTCTCCATCAAGAAGGGAGGCAGCTGCTCTAAGGGAGGGTGTGGCAAGCTGTCTGTTCTGCGGGAGCAAGCAGGCGAAACTTGAGTATATGATGGCAGGGAGTTTGATGGGATGGAAAAGTGAAACGCTTTGGATTTTGAACAGCTCAGGAGCACGATCGAAGGCTGAGCTTTTTGGAACGCAAGGAACCCAGGGAGTTCGATCTGAGCTAGAACCTCAGCTTCTACACCCCAAAACTATCACAGCTTGGGTGAGTCGCCAAAACTGGGACTGGTCCTGAGCGCTGTCGAATGTCGATACAGGAATGCCGATGTCGATGTCGAATGTCGATGTCGATACCATGGTAAGCGGTACGCTCATGGTGTCTGTTGCTATAATCAATAATAGTCCCTCAGCCAGGCAGGCCGGTTTATGGGAGCGTCACCACTCTGCAATGTCGGGCCCGGTCAGGTGTATTCGTATTATGAACGGTCACAAGAGGTCCGACGGGAGATGGGTGCGGTGACAAAACAAATACGGTCAATATTTGGTCGGAATAGAGCGCTACGACCGTCATGTCATGTCATTACTGTCAGCTTTAATGTCTAATGGAATGTTGAAGCAGGATGCGTAGGATGAGTGAGCGCAAGAATAACTGATTTTAACTATTGTCGGATTGAGTGTATATGAGTATACATACACTCAGTTATGTCGGAGTTTTATTGTGACAACGCGACACTAACCGTCAGCAGTTGTATGTCAGAGACAGCTGCTGGGTCTTATTCGTGTACCTATGAATGCACAGTGAATGCATGCGTCAGGAGTTTTCAACACATGTTAACACTACAAGTACACGTGTGTATTTACTAGTTGCGCATATTTGTAATACTTTACTTGATGTAAATGTGACCCCACCCCTGCCAGTCAGCTGGATGCCAGTGTTAACAAGTGTGAGACGCCGTTCTTCATAGAGAATCAGGCACTAAACTATACCTAAACTTGTGTTTCCGGTTACCTCGTGTGAACCTGTTGCAAAACTCGAGCAATGATGAATGTCAAAATAAAACTAAACACAAGTTTATCTGCAAAAGCATAATATCGACTGTGCATCAGTTCGTCTGGGTACATGGCTGAATTGCCGTCTTATTAAACCGATACTTGGTAGGTCGGTTGTAAACTATGTCTCTCGGAGGGCCGCAGGCGCTGCTAGAGGGACACGAAGGGCCAGGGGTACGTGCTCCAAACATGCCCTGTTCCCTGGCTTCCAAAATACCAAACCGTTCTTAGGAGCAGCTATTCTTCCAGACGATGCTAATGTCGATATAGTATAGTCGACTACAGAATGATGTTCAACTTTTCACAGGCAATTATTTGCCTGGAGTGGTAGGCTGTGCCGCATCACACGGGCTAAGTTCACAAATTATAGCTTTGTCCCAATGCTCACAATCGACACGCTTAATTGCGCGATAAACGACACAACTTAGCGCTCCGGTCAACTGATAGCTTCTGAGGAGTGGAACATCATTCTGTAGTCGACTATACACGTCACTCCCTATATTCAACATCAGATGGTAGCCAGTCATCGTGCTTACCAGAGTCATGGACAATGCGCAAGGGTGGTACAACCACGCCAATGCTGTTACTGCGTCAATTGGAAAAAAAAGTAGGGGAGACCCGGGAGGTATGGGCCGGTTTTGTGAAAAGGCAATTTTCTTCCAGTGGGCAGTGGCTAGACTCGCTTTTTCACTCAAAGTACGTGAAATTGCCTTTCGCCTGCAACTTGCGCCTGATATTAGGCATCTGGGATCAACTATTTTGTCTCGAGATAACCTTCAATAAATCATTTGCTTTTCGACCCATCAAAATACACCGGGAGGTATGGGCCATGGCCCGGGAGGTATGGGCCGTTGCCATGTTTCATATTCTTTTCTCGACAATGAGAATAATACTCGTAGCTGGTATCCACCTTGATCTCTCTTAGAGCCCAGGAACCGCATAAGCGGCCAACAGCTTGCTTCATGGAGGTCACTTGGGCCCATATGTATTTTGGTAAACTCAATCATGCACCATGAAATAAGATCAGTAATATTTTTCTGTTGGAATGAAATTTGAAGTTAATTTTTCGACCTTGCGCGACAAAAATAAAACTTATTGAAGAGGACATTCAATGAAAGCATCATTTTATTGATTTAGGATCAACAGGGGTGGGTGACCCGAACCTCCCGGTAAGGACGCCATAATGTGCGTAGCATCTCAGCTCAAAATCTTGCAAGAAAGCTTCATATTATCTACCCAGTCTTAATTTGCATGCTTTAAACTTTATGTTAGCGATGGTCTAATATCATAAAACGAGCCTGGTTCAAATTTATCACGAATGTTCTGTATGCACCATATTTTACTCGAAGAGGGCAAAAGCGCTTTATCACCGCTCATTGCCAAAGAAGACTGAGGAAGGTTTTGAAAATCACGGATGCATAACGGAATGGCTGCTACCAGTTTACGTGGTCAAATGTGTAAAAATACGCAATACTTCTTCAAAACTGCGATGGCCCATACCTCCCGGGGGCCATACCTCCCGGGTCTCCCCTACCATATGGAACGAAGAAAGCATGTTCTGGAATCTGGATATTTGGCGAAGTGTCACAAAGCCATCAAATTTTCCGATTATTCTTTTATGCAACTCTAATGCATGACAAGCTCCGCCATCGTCATCGTCCCACCGCACCGCTCGGAATGGCCTGCACGCTGCTTACCTTTTCTATGCAAACAGCTTGTGGACAAAGCAATGGGTGCAATGACGACTCAGACGACCAGCTGAATCCTTGATAATTCTATCACTTTTAACCGAAAAGGATAGCGATAATCCTCATAAGTGTATTTACGGGTTCTTTTCATCGACGTTGCCACTAGTGACTATAAGGAAATCGTCATGAATTAACCAATAAATTAACAAATAAATACGATATGCAGGTAAAATAGACAATTCCAAAAACAATTTATACACAAGAGGGTCAAGTTTCACAACCAAGCTAGGCACTTATGGCGTAATATGAAACTGGGCCGAACAAATAAAGAAAACATTGTCCATCTTAGAGCTAAAAGCAGATGCAATGATATCACATCACCCATAAAACCGAAAACATAATCCGCATACGAGTATGTGTCTTATAATAATTCACGTATGTGACACAAGGCGATACTAGCTTCCACTGGACCTAACTCAGCTGCTACCTCATCCCTGAGAGTGGAAAACAACCCCGCACCGAATACTGATCTGTCCTTGAGCTTCAACATGCGGACGGCATGGTTAGCCCTGGCCCGTAATATCTCTACCCCACCACCCTTCCTGTAATAGTAATCGAGCCAGTCACCTCATGTCTTAACGTTTGCATCGCTGGGTGCAATAGGAGGTAAGAATACATAAAATGACGATTCGGGCGCACATAAAAAACCAGTAAAAACAAAAGTAAAACTCCTATTATTTAACTTCAAATAGACTCGCCAATCACCCTACCATTAACCCCCGGTTTCCACTCAGCTGTCGGTCGACTCCCCACTGGTTTTGGGCAGGGCCTCCGCGACCACCAGCGACCGAACCTGGTCAAAGGCCGCCTCAGTGACAGACCGGAGACTCTCCACGATGGAGCTCTCGGTGAGGACGTCCAGCGCCTCGGCCGCTGCCGGGGGGAAGGGGAGCGGTCAGTTGTGTGGGAGAGCGCGGAGCTACATAAATAGATATGTAGAGATTGATAGAATAGTAGGGAAGATGAAAACGGACGGAACTATAAAGCGACGGGCGGGCGCGCTTATAAAGTTCACGGTAAAAATGTAGGTAAAGTCACGTAAGAGCACTTAGGGGCAAGACTGTGTGATGGAGAACAGAACTTACAAGTAACTGCGATGTGTCCCATCATTTCGCAGGAGGCCAGCTGGAAATGTTCCCGGGGCAGTTGAGCTAAAACAACATTGACATTCAGTTATAAACGGGACATATATGCATCATACACAAGCTGAGAATACGTTCCATACACGACGAACGAACAATATTAAACCGAAAACATTGCTATAACTTGGCTAGGCAGTAGGAACAATATATCATCGAAAAAAAATGAAACGACGCGAAAAATGGACAAAATGGAAACAAACGGACAGTTCGCCCTTAATAACACCGCGGAATTGGCTGCACTAATCACTCACGGAACTCGGGCTGTCGGGGCCACACCATCACCCTGAGGGCGGTGTACAGGTCAGGTCGGGTCGGTCGGCTCGAACACGGGTGTCCGCGGGTCGCCACCAGGTTAAACGCCAGACCCCGGTCCAGAATGAGTTCCGTCAGCGACACGACGCGACTGGAAAGGAAGACATATGAAACTTAGCGTCATCGCACCGAATCTGTTGAAAACACAATAAACCCAGTTACACAGAAACATCGTCAAAACATTCATCATAACATAAAAGGCATTGGTCGGTAAAAATCGCATGGTCACACACCTAGCGATCGAGTTCAAATTAGTCGGGCTGACCTCGAACACAAAGGCTCGGGCCGGGTAGTCCGTGAACTCGTAGATTTCATCGACCACTTTTCGTACGTCCTGCAAACAAAAACAAATTCCTGTAGTCATAAAAACACCATGTAAACGTAAAATATGTAGAATATCGTCGATTCATATCTTTCGGCTCTACGCCCTGTAGAAAATAAGGCAAAACGAAACGAGTCTGCGGAAATGTTCCGATCGAAAACTGTTGGGAAAGAGATAAGCTCACGAGCACTACGGACGACGTTTATTCACACCATTCCCAATTTATAGTTCATATCGCGACGCTATACACTGATACGCACGGCCGTTTCGACGTAGAGAGTCCGAGGCAGTCGGTACAGATGCAGGTGGTAGTGGTTAACGGAAGCCAGCGCGCCCAGACTGTTAAACATGCCTCGCAGACCACTGAAACAGCCGACGGCCAATCCAATCACCAAGTGAGACTGCACCAAACGGAGACGTCGGGTATATTTATTATAGATCGAACTTCACGATACAAGGTTCACTAAATTAGGCGCTTGAGCTCATGTTGAGCAGCTACTCTACACATAAGTACAAGCTGTGGTAACAGACGCAAGCTACAAGCTAGTTCGCTAGCTGTAAAGCTATTCTCACAACGGTAGAGCAACTCAACAGGACGCAAGCAACAGGGCGCGGGTTAACCCGCGCCCTGATGGGGGGGGGGGGGCATTTTGCCCCCCCCCCTAAGATCTCGAGAACCACGCAACATAGCGACAAGCGGTAAACGGCGTTGGATAGCCCCAACGGGGAACTACCTTGTGACCCAATTTGATTGACCTCGGTCAAACCGATGACGTCACAGGTCAGGTCAAAGGTCGAATTTTCACCATTTACAGGCATTTCAAGAAATGCGCTGTAAAATCCAGTAAAATGCATTTCATTGAAAATCATCGATGGGGAAATGTTCTTCAAACACATATTTTTCTATTTGAGGTCACTGATACCAGGTCAGGTCACAGAGGTCAGGTCACTGGGGGGGTCATAATATGAAAGTGTCGTGTGATACATGTTTTATGGTCCATTTTACATGACAAATGCGATTATGTGGGTCAGGCAGACTTTTGGGCCAGCTTAGGTCACGTTTTGGTCAAGGTCAGGTCAAGGTCAGGTCAAGGTCAGGTCAAGGTCAGGTCAAGGTCAGGTCAAATTAGGTCAAATTTCAAAGTTGATATTTTTGCATTAAATTGGTATCGATTCGATGCAGCTCGTCACGGGGAGTTCAATGGTGGTCTTCGTTTTGCGCTACGGGGTCTAGAATTGCTGAAAATTGAGTTCAAAAATTTGACGTCATCAATTTTTAACAGTTTTTTTTTCGCTATAACTTGGCCAAAAAAAGAGGTATCGATCTAAAATTTGGTATGTATATCGAAGAGCGCAGGGACTATCACATATATTCCGGTTTTTTCGAAATTCGAAAAAATTTTGGAATTTTTTTGAGTTTTTCTAAAAATCATTTTTTTTTTAATTTTTGGGGGTCAAAATCCCAAAAGTTCGAAAATCCGAGATGGCAGTTTTGTAGCGCCGTCTTTTCTCTACAAAACCACTTAAAGAACTTTAAAAATTGCTTGTTAACTGTAGAATTAGTGAGCGTTTCAAGATGTCATGCTTTTTGCTAATTTTTACTCGAACATGACCTCAGTTTGACCTCAATAACTCCTGACCTGAGGTGACCTGTGACTTGAAATTTTGTGTGAAGGTGTCAAATCGATGCCCGGTAAGGTACCCAAAATTTGGCGGCGCACACGCTGTGCGCCGCCGTTTTCTCGCTATTTAACAAAAACCACAGGGGGGGGGCAAAATGGCCCCCCATCAGGGCGCGGGTGAAATCTGAGCAGTATGGTAACAAAATGTGAAACGTTATTCACACTTTTCGGGTCTGCATTTTTCTCTTATGCTAAGTCCAAATAAGTAGGTATAGATTTCTTGCGAACATGAATCATGCTTTAATTGCTTTATGCTTAGCTTTAGTATTTCCCTTCAAACCAAACGATGTAAGTCGAGCCCGCAGTGCGCCGGTATGTCTCCCCGATCTCCCTGATATCTCACCTGTCTCGGCTGAGCAGCAGGCAGTGCAGCATCATCTGCAGCCCCCGCGGATCCAGCAGCTGCGGACGGAGCTGCGAGAGCCGCGGCAACAACAGCACGTGACTGCGGCCGATCGGACTGACGTTAATCATCACCCAGTCGTCCCCGACGTCAGCCGGCGCACAGTGGTCCGCTGGCCCATTCTGCCGGTCTGTCGGTCCATTCTGCCGGTCTGTCGGTCCATTCTGCTGGTCCGTTGGTCCATTTTGCTGGATCTTTGGTCCGTCCTGCTGGTCCCCGGGAGCGGAGAGCCGGAACAGGCGCTCAGCGACCGGCGCGCGTCCGAAGTGGAACCGGCTCGGGTCGAACGGGTGCCGAGTGCCGGTGAAGGCGGGCGGCGGCCGCCGGGTGGAGTGGCGCTCGCCGTTTACCTGCCCGGTCACACGGCGCACAGTGGGGCAACCTGCCACTCAGATCTCAAAACAGGCCCAACACATGACCAATGCGGTATGTACCAACCAGAGCGAGGTGAAATGTGTGCCTACTGCCTACTTGCTGAAAGTTAGCATGCAACACCCACACATCTACTGCATAAAATATATTAAATAACTACACAACAGGTATCACAGGAGACACTGACTCACCTCTAAAAAGAATCCGAATTTCCCAGACAAACGTCTTTGGGGCATTCCAGGATTATAAGCGAAACGAAACAATCCCTTATTCATAGCTTCTCTCCATTTCACCTCTAAAAGGGCGTCAAATTCGCTTTGCCCCGCATCAGGGAAGTCTTTGAGGGACTTCACCTCGGACACAAAGTCATTTCCACTGTAGCTAAAAGTCGCCGGGTCACCCGGCATTGAGTTTGCATCCACGCAGTTGCCCTCCATCTGAAAGGTGGGTCACCGCACGATCAGAATAATGCGACATTTCCATGTTGGCGTCGAATGAGCAGCTCTTCGCGTTATATAGCAGTTCAAACAACTATTCTTCCATTTTTCAATTAAACTGCTGGGGCCTGGGTAGTGGCCAGTGGGTATCACTCATCAGCGATATAGAAGACCTATGGCGAAATGCTAAAATGAATAAATGAATGAATTGAGTGTATGAATGAATTGAGAGTATGAATGAATGAATGAATGAATGAATGAATGAATGAGTGAATGAATGACTGCATTAATGGCATGACATGAAGCTGCCCGTTCCCATTTTTCCAGGAAGCGAGAAACTATCAGCTTCCAGGGAGCTAACTTCCATCACATTGCAAGGTCGTGATCATTGACCATGGCCCGATCTTCGATGCCTATTGCGAAATCCAGGTCAAGACACCTTGATGCCGGGAACGTCCTCTCTCCGTTCTTAGCTCTTAAACTTCCCTCCGACCTGGTTTGAACGTCTAGGAATCATCTGGGTGGGGCGGAAAATTGCGTAATTATAGGGCGGCGTTTCATATGATCGACCCTTTCTATACTCGTATGTCTGTCGAGATCGACTTCCGAGGCATACCTACACTACAGCAAAAGCCGTTCATTTCTCAGCGATCATCTCATGCATGCCCTGCCACGTGGCTCGGAACGGCGCCAATGCAGCGCTGGACGGCGCGGTATATAGTAACATATACAGGGTGTCCCATAATTACCCGGACATTGTTAATTAGCGAATAAAATAAGGCAAACATGATTGCGCTTTTTTCTTTTTACCGTCCTATATAGTCAACTAGGGTGGCTGTGAAATAGCACATGCAATAGATACGCTTGTTACAAGATCAGCCGACAATGATGGAAAATGCCAGCCATTGCTGGTTTCAGTTGTTTTACGGGTCTCCCGAAACTGGTTGTAGGCCTGTTTTCTTTGACCTCTTGCCGGAGGATAATACGATCATATAAGATAAACTTGACATCAAAGTGTTCACAGGCCATAAGGTATTATCCCCCAAAACGAAAATTTCTGCCTACGCCACTTTTGCTGCGTTTTTTACATCTGGAGTGGAGAAGCTCCATGTCTGAACATTGCGCAACCTTTGGCTTCCAACAGATTTGATTTCCAAAACAAACCCGTTCATGGCCATTTGGTTCACGGCATCCAGTTTTCGCACTGGTAGAATATTACCGCAGTAGTACTCTGTGCTAACGGTTGTCTTTGGGCCATCATATCAAGCCCAATGAGTGCACGGTGGCTCAAAATGTCTCACAATTTGATTTTCGACGGGTGCCTGGCCGTCTGTGCTGTTGGGGCGTTGTAGCCATCTGACGTTTACACACGCCTTTTTCGGGCGGTTCAAATGACATAATACCTTCGTTAGACCACAAAGTGTGCTTCAATATACTTTTTTGTTGTATATGTTATGTTTTTGGGATGAATCAGAATTGTAGTGATTTGCGCTGCTTTTCCCGTAGTTTTCGCATATTTTTCTGGCGAAGGACCCCAAATTCCAAAATTTTGTCGAAAATAGTGGTGCAAAGTAGACTAATGTTTTGTAGATAATCCTGATCTATTGTTTAGCTAGTTTTTAGCTAGATCGGTGACGTTTGTTGTCTATGACAAGCAACCACTTGTTTGACAACTGGTGCATGGCCCTTTTTGGCCGAGCCCAAGCTTGTCAATCAGGTTTATCTCTTGCTCTCTCTGGCTTCGTTAGCTGATATAATTGCGCTTTGCTCAATCCTAACTGCTTGCAGATGAGCTGCTGAAGCTCTCCAGCAAAAACCATGCCGAAAGTCCGTTTACAAAGTTGAGAACGGGAGTTGATTCACCATGGTTGCCTATTAGTGGCTTAAAGGGACCCTCCCACCTTCAAAAAAGTTTATGAATTGGCATGAAAGTGATGTCGCTCGGTTCAGAAAGAGCGAAAACGAATATCTACCAAATTTCACCGAAAAATATTCACCGGTTTTCAAGATATTAGACTTTTACTTTTGTTTACTTTTTTGGGATCTCCGCTGTTTCTAGCGACTTTATTTTAGAAGTGCGGCGTTTGCGGCAGATGTTGCGCGCAAATAGCATATACCACCGCGTGCTACAAAACGTTTTAGTCAAACATTTAAAAATCGTTAGATATTTGCGCTGACGTCACACATTCAGAGGGGTATTCCTAAGCATTAGCCCCTCTGAATCAAAATGCTGCAATTTTGAAATTCAATATTTCCGATTTAAGGCATTTCTCGATGTTGTGAGTGCCGAAACCGGTAATTGTGAGCCAGGGACCCCATTTTGGCTATCTCAACTCAAATCTAATGTTAAGGTGGGAGGGTCCCTTTAAGCTGAAAACGGAAAAGGACTACTCTTACTTGACTCTGGATAATAATTGATTCGAGTCGTTACCGGCCACCAAAAGCACACAGTCCCCAATCTCGATAGCTAAGGGATATCTTATAAAAGTATGATGCTTGTGTATCATTAGAAGCGAGCGCAGTCGTACTTTTAGCCAGAAAATAAATGTCCGGGTAATTCTGGGACACCCTGTACATATACTGCCTTGGACGCCCTGCTTGGACGGCGCCAAGGGGGCGTGGTTTCGTCTCTTGCGGTCTCGGCAGAGGTCGCACCGTGCCGCACGGGCTGTGACGTCAGCCGCCCCGGGGACGGGGGGGGGGGCGGGGCAGTCGGTGTCCGGTGACCGGTCGAGGCCGGATCTGCCGGCTGGCTGCCCCCCGGCAGTTCAAGTTCGCGAGCCGGCGCCCGGCTTCGAGCACGACTGGGCGATCCGGCTGGTACAGTCTGTCTTAAAAGTACCGCGCAAAGTGACGGTGGATCCATCAAGCCTGACCGAGGAAGGGCCTGCTATAATTTCAAAGTCACCGAACCAACTGACCTGGGGAATGGACGAGGATGTCAATTGCTTCAGTGACTCAAATTTAGCAGGCCCTTCCTCGGTTAGGCTTGATGGATCCACCGTCACTTTGCGCGGTACTTTTAAGACAGACTATACAGTCTGTCAGATACTGTCTATACAGTTAAGACAGACTATACAGTCTGTCTTAAAAGTACCGCACAAAGTGACGGTGGATCCATCGAGCCTGACTGAGGAAGGGCCTGCTAAATTTGGGTCACCGAAGCAATTGACATCCTCGTCCATTCCCTAGGTCAATTGGTCGGTGACTTTCAAATTAAAGCAGGCCCTTTCTCCGTCAGGCTTGGTGGATCCACCGTCACTTTGCGCGGTACTTTTAAGACAGACTGTATAGTCGACTACAGAATGATGTTCCACTCCTCAGAAGCTATCAGTTGACCGGAGCGCTAAGTTGTGCCGTTTATCACGCAATTAAGCGTGTCGATTGTGAGCATTGGAACAAAACTATAATTTGTGAACTCAGCCCGTGTGATGCGACAAAGCCTACCACTCCAGGCAAATAATTGCTTGGTGAAAAGTGGAACATCATTCTGTAGTCGACTATACATTCTGTGTGTGTGAGCACTGTATGTAGGTACTGCGTTCGCGTTTTCCGATGGAAATATATTTCACAATGAACTAATCGTTGTTTTCAGATAAGCCCTGTAACCTTTGGAGTTTACAGCTTAGCGCTCCGATGCTCTATTACACTGGGAATCAGTTTCTTTGGAACATTATTTTGCACAGCGATGCCCGTCGGTATGTTGCAGCACCTGTTCATTTTGGGTTAACATGTACACATGTGCCAAAATATTGAATTAACTAGTTGCCAGCTTACATTCCAGTCAGGACTAGTTCAAAAATGCCTCATGATTGTTGTTCATCAACGAAATATGTAAACCATTATTTCAATTTGCAATGAGAGCAGCTCAAGCTGGCAGAAAACGTTTGGATTGGAAACCCAAACTGAAACCAGTCGATTTTCAACTAGCCCACCGAACAGCCAGGCCAATCACCGGAACATGACACTTGACAGTGACACAAGCACACACGCAATGCCTATGACCTATAAACAATAACACAAGACAATCATTGCACAGTAACACGTCCTAACTCCTCTATCTTCCCATTGCACTCGAATTCCAATTTTGATTTCACTGTTTACTCCAGTGCTGCCAGATGGGGAAGGCTGTAATCCTCCAGATCAGTTACAAAAATCCTCCAGATTCCTCCAAATCCTATTGGTAGATATAGAAAGGCGGTCTTGGACGCTGCGAGGGGCTATACCCCCCAAAAAAGTTTCCCCAAATTCTCAAAACTCATCGGATTTCGAATCCTTTCGCACTGCTGTGCAGTTTAAAGGATACTTTTTCTAATAAAAGTTGTTAAGTTTTCGTTTTATCCTAAAAAAAACGAAAATTTTCGTCGATATCGGGTGCTGCAGGGCGGGCCGGGGGCATTTGCCCCAAATGTCCCCCTTAGATCCGCCAGTAGTTTGGTACCCTCGTAGATATAGCTACAGACTGAGACATTCTGCAGTCTCACGGTGATAAAGGACGTGATATATCCTAACGGGTAGGGTGACGCTGGGCAGGAAAATGCCTTTCTAGTCTCGAATGTGTTATATTTTTCCATAATATTGAATATAATAATCGGGCGACAAATCCTCCAGATTTTCCTCCAGAATCAAAAATCCTCCAAAAGCGAAATTTGTCCGCAAATAGAGTTCAAAATCCTCCAGATTTGCGGAAATCCTCCAAATCTGGCAGCACTGGTTTACTCCACTCCCTCCACTCGCCGCATAATCATTGTAACAAAAGCGCAATTATTGTCTCTTTAAACTGAAATATTTCCTAAATCAGCTGATTTTGGCCAAAGTTGAAAGAAAAACTGCTATTTTGTATTTATAATTTTGCTTATTTTTTGTGATAAAAAAAATAACAAAAAACATAATTGAAATTCAAAGATCGTCTTTTATGATTAAAAATGATAATACTAAGATAAAAATGACCATAAATTGTATTTTTAAAACATCCAAAGAAACAAGTAATTAATTTTCATATAATCAGCTGAGTGCGATATAAAGAGTTTCTCGAATGTGTCAAAAAATGCGAGCGGTAACCACGGTGCATCATAATCGAATTTTAGAATTGCGTGATTTTCAGATCGGTTTGGTGCTAATATTTTCCGTGGGAGATTACTAGTGTTTTTATTGAATTTGATTGTTGATTAACAGGTCAGCAGACACTTAGATTCTGTATTTTCTTTTTGGCCCGGCTGATTCTTCGTTCTCATTCTGCCTCTTTTGTGTGGTGCATCAGGATTCAAAACAGTTGCATGTCTTCGATGCTGGGGATTTGGTCCGGTGTCTTGACCCAAACAAAATCCCACGAACTCAACTTGGCGCAGTAGTGCTGATCGATCCTTGAAATTGGCGGTCTGGAATGTCCCTCTCCGAGCGCAACAGGGAATTTTCACGATGACGGGGAATATTCCGCGCTCTCCGAACGCACCCCTACTATTTTAACAATTTATTGAATGCACACTTGTGTGGTTCATTAAACACTATTATTCGTAGACGGAATAAATTGCCACCCTTCACATTTTTGGGCAGGTCACAATTGTAGGGAGGTTTGGGCATTGAGATTTCATAATAATGTCTATGTAGGCTGCTGGCTGAGTTGCACTCAAAACCAGGAAACTAGGGTAGGTAGGTACCTAATCCTAATTGACTTAATCACATCAGAGACTAGGTATGACATTAAAACAAAGATTATGTGGCATAAATAATCCCAGGTTCCTGAAATACAGGAACTTTGGTGGTAAGAAGACATTTCATTGGCCATTTACAAGTCATTGCTTGATTCATTAGTTGTAAACTCATAGCTGTCAGCTGAGCAATGTTTTAGGTATATTTGTAGATGAAGTATGGTTGGTAAGTTGGTAGGTTGTAGGCTGGTAGGTTGTACATTTTAGGTTCTAGGTTCTAGGTTGAGTTGGTAGGTTGTAGGTCTGTGGTTGGTAGGTTGTAGGTTTTTAGGTTGTGGGCTGGTTGTAGTTCAGCAGAAGGTTGTAGTTGAGGTTAATTCAGGTTAGATTATGTTTTATATCTTCAAAAAACTTCTTTGACACATTTACCTCCTTTTTGTGATAATGACTTATTCACCTAAAATTAGGATCAAAATTGTGTTACACCCTATAGTGCACAGAAGTGATTCCAGTTGTTCAAGGAGAAAAAACACAGTACTTGTAAAATGGTTGTTTCCTAAATATGGTAATGCTATGACATGCCTGGATTCAGACTTGGACTTCAGGGTTACTTCATGCTTAAAGCATCACATTTCAAACATACAAAACATTCTTGTTTTGGTACCTATGACACTATCAAGTCTATCCTCTTCAATGTCACTGACTGTTGCATCTCAACATAAGACATCCATCAAGCTAACTCTAAATGCTGCATTCAAGGTAACATTCTGACTTGGACTTGAGGAGAGATGTCTCATACTGAGGTGTCTCAGGTTGGTGACATGGAGAAGGATGGAGTTGATATGTCTTAGGAATGGAAATGGTAGTGTTTTGTAGATGGATGTGTTAGAAATGTGCAATAATATTCTATAGAAGGACAAACTGCCACAAGGTCATGAACACTATTTAAGACTTGCAGGTCATGCAGCACAAATAAAAATAAATGTGTAACAGAGGCCAGATGGTGGATGGATACACCCAGAGATCCACAAAATTGATGCTGCCCAAATCAAGTGCTAGTTATGATATTCAATTGACTGAATGTTTGCTTGTTTGACAGGTGCTCCATCTCTCTCAGGCAGTTCAGGGGAAAATCAGCCCAGAATGAGCTGGTTCTAGTCTGCTTCTCTTTCCCTGCCTGGGATGCCTGATGATGGGAATCAGTGTTAGAAGAATCTGTTTTATCAGCTGGTTGTTATCAGCATCTGTGTGCTGTGACTGCGAGCAGGCAGTCATCGAGGCTACCTGAAGGCGCGGAGCTGCCCCCTGGTTTGTGTGTAGGGCAGGCTGTCACCAATGGAGTCTGTCTGTGAAGTGTGCTCAGCTGTACGTAGCCTCACCGATTCATGTGAGTTGAACAGGGAGAAGGAACATTTGGGACATGATCAGATGTGCCAAAGAATATGCACCATCAGTTCTAACTTTGCTCATTACTGTGTGGTTTTAACAATGTATTGCTGCAATCACAGCTTGTGCACTCTTCATTTCCAATCGCAGATGGATTTATTTTCACATGACATCATTTAGGAATGTGCGATGTAGTAAAGGTTGATATCAAACTGGCATTTGCAGCTCCAAGCTGAAGTTCACTAATGTCCAGATAATAACGCAAGACTGGTGGTGTTTATGTTTTTATCACCTCATGCTGTTTTTTTATGCTAGACAATAACATAATGTATTGCCTGTTGCAGACAATGAAAAGCTTTCATCTCAGAACTTCCCGGCCACCAAGCCGACCATATCAAGTGCAGAGGTGGCCACGATTGGCAACTTCATCAGCAACCTAAACCACAGGTTTGTAACAATCAGGTCCATAAGTTTTATCTTTGTTGGTTTGTTTATTTGTCACTTTATATTCCAACAGCGTATGGTAGATTTGTTTATTTGCTCATTAGTCAACTAGCATTTCGACCAGCTCATTACGAATATCTGCATTTATCATTGCAGAGCATGCAACTGCTGTTTCCAAGAGCTGAAGCAGTACGGGCGGCTGAACAATGTGGTGCAGGGCCTGCTGCAGACCTACATCGAGCAGGTGAAGCTGATGCCGGGCC
The DNA here is from genome assembly GCF_019059575.1 of Amphibalanus amphitrite. Lineage (NCBI taxonomy): Eukaryota > Metazoa > Arthropoda > Thecostraca > Balanomorpha > Balanidae > Amphibalanus > Amphibalanus amphitrite. Next base: position 31,551 of record NW_024883303.1, read on the forward strand.
GGCGCTGGACGGACCCGCCGCCGGCCGAGCCGGCCCCAGTCGAGGCCGCCGAGCCCCCGGCCGGCGGCGGCGAGGCAGGGGGTGACGGCGGGGGTAGCGCCGGCGGCGCCGAGGACCTGTGGCAGCTGGAACAGGTGGAGCGCATGCTGCACCTGGTGGTCAAGGTGTTTCAGCCGCAGTTCCCGCCCTACCTGGCCTACAAGCACGTGCTGCCGCGGCCCGAGTCGGCCGGCGGCGGCGGCTCCGGCTCGGGCGAGCAGCCGGTGCCCTACAGCGCCTACTGCGACGTGCACGACCCCGAGGTGTCCGAGTTCATCCTGCGCAACGTGTGCTACTTCTGCGAGTCGGGCGCCGTGCAGGCGGTGACGGCCGCGTTCGCCGGCCAGAGCCCGGCCACGCTGCCGCTGGTGCTGGCGCACGCGCTGCTGGCCAGCGTCTCCAACCTGAAGGTGTGGCTCAACTACCGCACCATCGTGCAGCTGCTGGTGCCGCTGCGCGCCGCCATACTCAAGTACATGTGCAAGTTCAGCGACGGCGACCTGCGCTCGGCGGCCTCGCGCTCCATGTCCGACTTCATGTGGAGCTCCATCAAGGACCCGCTGGACGCGCCGCTCTCCTTCGACAAGGACGGACTCGACCTGGCCTTCAAGTTCTTCACCAGCAGCACGCTGACCATGCGGCTGGCAGGCATCTCGCAGATCAACAACCACATCAACATCTTCAACGAGCTCTGCAACGGCGAGAGCATCGTGGAGGCGGAGAACGTGGGCCTGCAGCTAGCCAACTGGCTCATCCAGAACCAGATGGTCGAGCAGCTGTTCGGGCCCAACCTGCATGTCGAGGTGAGTCCACGCTGCCTGCGGGCCTTATCTTGTACGCTGGATAGTGGATGGTGGGCGGAGACTGGAGATTATTACCTTTTTTCTTTTCTAAAACATGCTTAAAGTGCGAATGGACGCAAAAAGCCATTCAGTTGTCGCGCACGTAAGTCTCATTATGCTAGGAAGATAATCGGGAACTCGAGTGCACATTTACCGTCGCAATGTGGCTGATGTTAACGACGTATTACGTTTTGTGTGAATTTCTGTGTGATATTGTGCAGCTCAGACGGATGCCACTTTGACCGTGGGATGCCCGCTGCCCTGTACAGATCGTGAAGCAGTCGCACGTGGTGCTGAGTTTTCTGGCTGTGGAGGGACGCCTTACGAACGGTCACATCGAGCTGATCCTGCAGTCTGCCCAGCTCAAACACTGCAGCAAACAGGTGAGATTGAGCTCAAACACTGCAGCAAACTGGTGAGATTGAGCTCAAACACCGGTCACATCGAGCTGATCCTGCAGTCGGCGCAGCTCAAACACTGCAGCAAACAGGTGAGATTGAGCTCAAACACTGCAGCAAACTGGTGAGATTGAGCTCAAACACCGGTCACATCGAGCTGATCCTGCAGTCGGCGCAGCTCAAACACTGCAGCAAACAGGTGAGATTGAGCTCAAACACCGGTCACATCGAGCTGATCCTGCAGTCGGCGCAGCTCAAACACTGCAGCAAACAGGTGAGATCGAGCTCAAGCACCGGTCACATCGAGCTGATCCTGCAGTCTGCGCAGCTCAAACACTGCAGCAAACAGGTGAGATCGAGCTCAAACACTGCAGCAAACTGGTGAGATTGAGCTCAAACACCGGTCACATCGAGCTGATCCTGCAGTCTGCCCAGCTCAAACACTGCAGCAAACAGGTGAGATCGAGCTCAAACACCGGTCACATCGAGCTGATCCTGCAGTCTGCCCAGTTCAAACACTGCAGCAAACAGGTGAGATAGAGCTCAAACACGGTAACAAACTGGTGAGGTCGAGCTGATCCTGCAGTCTGCCCAGCTCAAACACTGCAGCTAACTGGTGAGTCTGAGCTCGAACACTGCAGCAAACAGGTGAGATCGAGCAGGTCGACCTGTCAGTCCAGACATTGCAGCAAACGGGCGAGCAGTTGCGGCAACATTTTGCGATTTTTCGTTCAGGAACACAGTTTGCGAAACGCATATCAGCTGTTTGAAACCCACCCAAAGTTCACGAAAAGGACAGTGCACTTCATAGTTTTTTTGTTACCTTCGTTTTGTTTCTGATCAATTTTCCGAATCGAAATTCCCAGGTGATGCCTTGAGTCACAACAGACACAGTCATACGACTGGACACCTCTGACAGGACACATTGCCGTACTGACCCCGTAACGTTAATTCCAGGTGTACGACATTTTGGCGCCGCTGATCAAGAACCTGGAGGCGGAGCCGGTGCTGCACCTGTACTCGCTGCTGCAGAAAATGGAGCCCCGGGACCACACCGAACAGGTGGGCTGTGACGATGGTGCGGGGAGTGGTGTGAGGCTGCTAATTTATTGAAACTGTCGGTTTCGGTCTAATTGTGGGCTGTGGTTGGTTTCTGTATTTTATCCATTTTGTTAGCAGCTTCAGGTGTCAAAATATGTCGTGGACATGGGGCAGTGGACACGCTACGGCCAGACAGCGACGCTAGCCAGGGGCGCTGTACTTAAGTGAATGTTTGATACAGCTTTATGTTTATCCCCAAACTGAAACAGATTGCATCCTATATAATGCTGATCACGCTATTCGGCTGTTCATGAATTATTTTTTTTACTTTTTCATGGCAGAGTCTGTACCTGACGTCTGTGCTGATCAAGTTCATCTGGAGTAACGGCGGCACGTACAGTAGCGTCTTGGACAACGTCATCAAGTCTCTGGCGGGCGGCGACGTGAGCAGCAGCGAGAACAGCATCAGCATGGACGCCTCGGACGACGAGGTGGGCGGCAGAACGGCTCTGTGGAAGCCTCATTCGGCTAACTCCGTCTCTCATATTGCGTGCCGTTTTCGTCTCATTACGCCCTTGACCGCGTTTTGCAGAAGTCACAGGGAGCTAGCGCTAGGCTAATATTTTTTCATCGGTATATTCCGGTCTAAGCGGACGATGAAGGGTACTACCGACTGAACCTTGTTTCCGTCTACTGCGGTCGGAGCTGGTAGTGTAGGGGTCCTGTTGACTCTGTTTCCGTATATTCCAGTCGGAGCTCGCGGAGTAGGGTCCTTCCAACTAACCCTTGTGTCATATGTTTCAGTTGAAGCTGGCGTTGTAATATCCTTCCGACTAACCGTTGTATCGTATATTGCAGTCGGAGCTGGCGGCCGTGTCTGGCGCGCGCAGAGAGGCGCCGCCTGACCGGCCTGAGGTCACCGGTAGCCCCTCCCAGCCGCCGACCGCCGGCGCCGGAGCCGGAGCCGGAGCGGAGCTGGGCGCCCAGAACGAGCACGCCGAGAGGTACCGTGGCGGGGAGGGTAGGGAAGGGACGGGCGGCGGTATGGCAGAATATTTTGACGGAGGAGGGATGGAGCGAGATAGGTGTGCACTGGAACGGGCAGGACGGGATGGGGGCAGGGCTAGAGAACTAGGGGCTGAGTTGGAAATTTTATCGGCGCTGTTTTACAACCTTCATTCTTTTGAGCGTAGCCTGTAGGTCGAGATAAATGAGTAACCCCTCCCTCCATCCGTTCACGGCTCTGCATAGATAACAAATATCCTAGTCAGTAGTTCGATAAATGAATAACCCCTCCCTCCATCCGCGGCGCAGCTCGAGGAAGCGTTCGGAGCCGGGCGGCGGCCAGATGATGGAGGGACGGCCGCACCTTCCGTCTGAGGAGGCGCGAAGGAAGAGGCTCATCCACTGCCCCGCCGGCCAGCTCAGGTACGGAGTGGTCTCTGATAGTCGGCGGAGGGCTCAGCGTCATTTGTGGTCGTTTGTTGTTAAGTGTTGGATTATCATAGCGGATGGGACCGTGCGGTTGTTATCAAAGCAGAGAACTCCTTCGCTCTAAGAACACATTTCTGTGAGTTTTTTCTTTAATCATGCTCTTACCTTCTGGGAATATTTCTGCCTTTCATTAATTTCATAAATCTGACTCGGTGTATAGCCGCTGCTTTGTTACATTCATGGAATACCGAAATGCGAATCATGCGAAGTGAAGTGATGACTGTGGCACGTGTCCCTGTCGTCCGTTGCAGCGGTCGGGACTCTAGCGACGACAGCTCGTCGGCCGAGGGGGACGGTGACGGGGATGGGGAGACGGCTCCGCGCGCCGGCGTCAAGCGGCGGCGCCGGGCCAACCCGAGCCCGCCGGCGCAGCGGCTGCTGCCCGCGCCCGCCGCCGCGCCGCCCGGGTACGTGCTCGAGAACTGCAGTGACCCCGTCCCCAAATACAAGAATTTGTGGCGGCCCGTAAGCAGCAAGAACCTAGGGCATCACAGTCCGGTCGGAGTCGACCGTATGTCATCTAATGTCTTAACCCTTTTGATCCCTAGAAGGATTGTAGCGCAACTGGTGTCTGTCAGCGTTGTCGTCAGTTATATTGGCTCTCCAGTCTGTTATATGACAGGCTGGGAGCATGGTATCAGTCAGTTATCTATCAGCGTATCGACTCTCCTCTGTCATATGACAGTCTGGGAGTTCTGGTGTCCGTGCGTTGCGTGTTGTATTGACTCACCCCTGTTCTGTGACAGACTGGGAGCGCGGCTGGTGTCCGTGCAATGCCGTCAGCTGACTCTTCCCCGCTCTATGACAGGCTGGGAGCGCTGGTATCTGTCCGGCCGCCGCCGTCTCCGTCTCTGTCGTCCCAGGACAGCCAGCTGGATGCTGACGTGTTCGCCCACGACAAACTCAAAACTAGTCTGCTGAAAACGGAACTGCAGCAGTTCAAGATGCAGCAAATGTACGTACTTGTCGATGAAATCATGCAGATTGAAGCGGAGTGACTCACGTATTGACTAAGAAACAGTACTTACCTACCTCTCGTCATCATTCGGCGTATCAAGTTGTGTTTTGATACCCTATCTATTTAGTCTCCACTGCCACATCCTGGAGCCTTACTTTCCCACACGTCCAAGTGTTTTCATCCTCCAGCTTTTCCTAGCTATACTCCCCGGCCTGATGATTCACTTTCTCGGACTCCTCTGTCGTGACTCCCACTGACTCGGACTCTCACCGCCGGCAGCGGCCGAGATCTGAGCGACGACGAGGACAGCTGCTCGTCTCGCATGTCCGTCAAATCGGAGAAGAACATGGCCGACTTTGAGGGCGAGGAGTGTGTCTACGAGGAGGAGCTGGTGCAGCTGGCTATCCAGGCGCAGTCGCAGCTGCCGCACCACCTGGCCAGCATGGCCAGCATGTACCAGGCGCGCTTCGGCGCCGTGCCGCCGACGCTGCTGTCCAAGGCGCGCCGGCCACCGCCGGCCGCCGGCAGCCACCTGTTCGCCCGGTACGGCACCGAGACGGTGTGCCAGCCGGGAAACACGCTGCTCTGGGACCTGCTGCACGACGACAGAATCGTACGTATAGGGTGGGAGATGGGATGTGGTGGGGTGTGTGGGAGGGTTTGTTGTGAGTTATATATGCTGCGGTTGGATGGGCTTCAAGCTATCTTTAATTATGCATGACGTTTATAGGACGTGCTTCAGCTGTGGTCAGTTGTGCCGGGTCTTCATTCACCGCGCTCTACGTCATGACTACTAAATCGCCACTATCACAATATATTTCAGCTCAGGGATTGCATTGATATTATAAATTGCATTTAAGTATCGAGTCCAGCGAATAATTAGCGTTCACAACTGTCCTAGCTTGTTGGTCTGACTGTCAGACTGCCTCGCCCCACAGGGTGAGCTGGGCGAGGGCATGGCCGCTGAGTGACCCCGATCTATTACCGATCTGTCCCACCCAACAGGGTGAGCTAGGAGTATCATGGCCGGGAGGTAACCCCGCTCTAACCGAACTGTCCCTCCCCGCAGGGTGAGCTGGGCGAGGGTATGGCCGCCGAGTGCGAGAAGATCCTCTCCAATCTGCTATGCTACAACTCGGACCGGGCCATCCGCAAAAAGTTCATCGAGGGCTGCCTGCAGAACCTGGCGCAGGGCCGCTCGGTGCTCGTCTCTCTGCGCATGCTGCCCAAGCTGTTCGCCTCCTTCCAGCAGTTCCGCGGACTGGACACACACCAGGTGAGGCTGATCTTTTTTATAAGCTTCATGCCTTTTCATTTCCGTCGCACACCCGCGCTTCTTTCGCTGTGCTTGTCTTCACCTCACATTGCGCATCGCCTATTTTATTATTGTCTCACCACTCCTCCTTTGTTTTCGCACCGTTTCACCACCGATTTTGCCCTCACCCGACTGACCGTGCTCCCTGCTCCGTGTTTTCAGATCACGCTGTGGGCCGAGCGGGAACACTCGATGATGCAGCACTTCTTCAACAGTCTGCGGCAGCTGTCCTCTGGCGACGCGGGCTCCTCGGACCCCAGCGGTCTGTCCACGCGACAGTCGGAGGTGCAGGTCCGGCTGCACTTCCTCTCCACAGTGTTCTGCTCGCTCGGATCGCCCGAACACTTCAGGTCAGTGGACTGGGGTCGAACGAACACCTCAGGTGGGTGAGCGTACTAGGGTTGTTCGAACACTTTAGGCCAGTCAGTTCTGGGGTCGCCCGAACACTTCAGGTCAGTGGACCAGCGTGAACTGAACGGCTCAGGTCAGTGCACTTGGCCGTGGCCCGAACACTTCAGGTCAGCCATGCGCTTAGCATGGACGTGGTGACTGTTGACAATCATTTGTATGTCACCTCCAATCACTTGTGTAAAATCACGACACTTTGTTGTGATGGTTTTGCATTTCTTTTACTATTTTGGTCCACGGATCACGTTAGGTCATTACGCTGAATTAGTGGAAAGGATTTTCTGTGTTCAATCGCTGTAAAACCACTCCACCTCGCTCCCTGTCCACAGACTTAGTGTGGAGCAGGTGGACACGCTGTGGACGACTCTGTGTTAACATTCCACCTCTCTATGTCCACAGACTGAGTGTGGGACAGGTGGACACGCTGTGGACGGATCATTATTACCATTCCACCTCTCCCTGTCCACAGGCTGAGTGTGGAGCAGGTGGACACGCTGTGGAACTGTCTGGCGCACGACCCGCGCCACTCGGATGACCTGTTCTCGTGGATGTTGTCCCAAGTCCGCGGCAAGGAGCAGCACGCCCTCGGAATGGACTCGCTCAGGTACGGGCGGATCACATGACTTATTTCGGGCACGGCTGATGTTTGTATAATACCAAACTGCAGTAAAAGGATTGTGTTTTCAATGGGAATTGTCCATTTTTGCTGGCACTGGAAATCGAGGGATTGCTTCTGCAATCTCAAGGCTTGAATCAATTCGCTCGTCTTTAAAGAACGCGAGGCCCGTTGGTCAGCACAGAGTGCCGAAACATCGTATCGTCACAAACACAATATTGTTTCCCGAATCCACCTCCTCTCTCCGGCGAAGCCACTTACCGCCGCCCCGCCTCCCCCACCGCCAGGTACCTGCTGAGAAGCTGCCCAGCACTGACCGCCTCCCCCACCCCACACCTCCAGGTACCTGCTGACGGAGAAGCTGCCCAGCCTGGACCCGGCCGAGATCGGTATGACGGCGCTGAACCTGTACCAGCAGCTGTACCAGCTGCTGCGGCTGGCCGGCGCGCCGCTGGCAGACACCGAGGCCGTCGGCATGGATCAGCTCTGGAAAATAGCGCTCCGGGCCAACAACACTGGTGAGCGGGCGGGGGGTGGTAGGGGAGATGGGGAACGGGGTGAGGAGTGTGCTCATGTAGGATATGAATGGGGGTTACAGGAATGGGGTAGTTTGCAATTTTATAGTGCGAATTGCTAGGCATTTTTAACGGCTTATGAGCAAATTGTGCTGCATGGAACATAAACACTTCTGAACTTCTAGCGTATAACATCAACAACACAAATCTTCCAAAATTACCAGCGCTCTTTCTTTGTCACCTCCACTCTCCAGACTTGTTGGATCACTATAAAACGCCATTCTATCATATTTTCCACAGGCGTTTTTGGTACTTTAACCCGCCCCTGTCCCCCTCAGACGTGTCTCTGGCGGCGATCCAGTACCTGAACTCGTGCTACGTCAGCGGCCGGGAGGAGCGCGAGCGGCGCTTCGTCGAGCGCTGCATGTGTGAACTGGCCTCGGCCGGAGCCGACCTCGGCCAGTCGGACGAGAGCTCGCTGCTGCGCATCCAGCGCGGTCTAGTGCTTCTCAAAACACACCTGCAGACTTACAGGAAACGGTGAGAGCGGGGTGGAGGACTGGGGGACAAAGCTAGTCAGGGGTTGATTTTAATTTTCATGCAATCTAGGCACGACATTTCACACCGTCAACAGTGACAGTTATTTCCAGCAGTTAGCCTTTCGCACTCGTCTGGCAGCCTGTTGTTTGTCCCCGATTCCGTCTGACCTCCCGTCCCGCCCTGCGGTCGGCCAGGTTCGCGTACCAGGTGCGCTGCTGGCAGCTGGAGGGTCACGGCGTGATGTCGCACGCCCAGCTGGTCGGCGAGATGGCCGCCCCACTGCGCGTCGTCCTCCAGCCGGCCTGCTCCTCAGAGAGGAAACCCATCACTCTGGCGCACAACAACTACGTGGCCGAACTGCGGGCCGAGGTGCACGCGTTCTGGCAGCAGCAGCAGGCGGCGGCGCAGCAGGCGGCCGCGCAGGGCCAGCCGGCGCGCCTGGGCGGCCCGGCCGGCGACGGTCTGAGCGCGGCTACCGACCCGGCCCAGCTGCGCATCATCTCACAAGGCACCGAGCTGACGCCCGACTGCGACGACAAACTACTCACCGACGTCGGCTTTAAGGACATGCAGGTGGGGACGGTGCTGCCGCGGTGGATGGAGGGCGGGGCTGTTCGGTAACAGCATGGGTGGTGTCAGTTGTCTTCTTTTGCCGAGCCACACCTTACTTCGGGTTAATCATTTTAAGGTTTGTCATCCACAACAATGTCGGCCGTGAACGTTTGGTGTGTATTTAATTTCAAGTACTCTCAGTGAAAAAGCTCGAATGGGAAATAGCTTATCGACATTGATTACGAGCTTAATGTTGTCTTCGCTTACCAATGCTGTGGCCTGTGTCTATCATATATAATTAATAACATTCCTGTTCCTAAATTTCCTTCCCTGCTGCTCCAGCCCAGCGCTGCCGTTTCTGACCCCTCCCGTCTCCCCGCTACAGCTGGTGTACATTTCGGTGGGCGTGTCGCGGCCGCAGCGGCGGTCGGCCGACGGCGCGGCAGGCGCGGACGGAACCCCTACCCGCGAAAGCAGTCCCATGATGCTGCTGCTCGAGGAGAAACACTTTACCCAGCTGCTGCAGCTCATGAACCAGCTGTCGTCGCTGCGCGGACCGGTGAGACTGGCTCGGATAGCGGGCTGTGTAATCAGCTGGCCTAATTGGCTTATCTTAATCTATTATTGATCTGAGATGCCCTTCTGTTGTGAGGCGATCACTCAGATCGTGCGTTCGCGGGTGTTGGATGCGTGCCATATTCACCAATTGTGTAATTTATTATTAATATATGTATTGGGTGTGCACATCGATGGCAAATTAAGTCAAGCGCTTCAGTGATAAGCCCAAACCTATCATCACAAGACTTCGATATGCCAGCTATTCCTAGACTAGGACCATCGAAGGAACTATTGCAAGCTTCATGTGCATCACTGGAAGAAGCTTACGTCTTGGATCTTCTAACCGTCCCTTCTATCTCTCACAGAACGGCGCTCCGCACACCAAGGCTCAGGTGCTCTCGCGGCGCGTCTGGGACATCCTGATGGTGCTGCCGACGTCGCCGCAGCTCAAGGACGGCTTCGGCGACCTGAGCGCGGTGACGCCGAGCACGCTGCACACCCTGCTGGACCCGAACATCCCCCAGAAGCTGATGTACTCGCTCTACCTGGTCGCCAGCCTCTGCAGCGGAAAGGAGGCCAAGGTATGTTCATTGTGCACAGCATTCTCTAAATGCATAATGGGTTGAATGTGTTTACAAGTTCAGTGTGCTAGTGAGTAGTTATTTAACCGAGTTATCTTATGACGCAATATAACAATCATCTCTATGTAGCCGAGTCACGCTGTGCGATTTTTTTCAGGAGGTATCTGACTCGGACCCGGAGAATAAGCAACAGACTCAGGAGTGGAGACAAAAGTTCATCGAGTGCGGCGGCCTCCAGCATCTTTACGACATACTCATGTCGGGTAAGCGGACCATGGTTGGCAAAGGAATGTAGACTGCATTATAGCGAACGGAAAGCCTGATTACTATGGCTTATGCTTCTTGAACACTTTGAAGCGTTTCTGGCACTGACCAAGCTAAATGTTCCTGTCCAATCAAACAGTTTTGTAACATAACTGCTAAACTAATTACATCTTGTTAAATGAACTGATCAAAATGATCAAACATCAAAAAGCAACATGCAGCTCATCAGCTCGTGATTCATCCCTGTGCCATTCGAACTTTGCTGTTATCCCACACCCATCGTGTTTCGTTTTCTTCTGACGGTCGCCGTTGTTATGCATTACAACTAGCATTTCTCTCTACTCCGTCCCGCCCCTTCCCCCGCTGACGCCGGCCCCCGTGCCGCCCCGGACAGGCGTGCTGCAGCTGCGCGAGGCCAACCACTGGGACGAGTGGCGCCAGGACTGTCTGGCCTGCCTGCTGCAGCTGCTGCTGCAGATCTCGGTGGTGCGGCCCGAGGGCGGCGGCGCGGCGGCCTCCGGCCCGGCCACCTGCTCCTCCTCGGGCGGCGGCGCCTCGCTGACGCCCGAGCACGCCAAGAAGAAGGCGCGCCGCCAGCAGCGCAAGTGGGACCAGCTGACGGTGCCGCGGCTGAGCCCGGCCATGCTGCGCCTCATGGACCTGGAGGCGGTGGCGGCGCGCCTCACCAGCGTGCTGCACGACGCCTCACTGCCGCGCGACCCCAACCACTACAAGACGGGCTTCTGGGGCCGCGCCCAGGTGGTGCACTACGCGCTCAACCTGCTCGTGTCGCTGTGCTACTCGGCGCCGGAGGCGGCGGACGCCATGTACCGCTGCGACCGCTACCCGGACTGGATGCGCCGCCTCCTGCTCGAGGACCCCGAGCCGGAGATGCGCCGCGAGGCGGCCAGCGGCCTGGATCGGCTCTGTCTGGGACACGCCGACGGCGGACAGGCCGGCGATCAGTTCGTGGCGCCCATCCTCAGCGAGCTGCTCAAGCTGATGACGGTGGCTGCCGGCGTGCGCCCGTCGGGCATGGAGTGCGCCGCCGCCGCAGTCGCCTCCGCCGGCGGCGAGGAGGCGGGGAAGGAGCCTTACGGCCCGTCGTGCCGCGAGTACTTTGGTCTGGTGTGCCGCCTCCTGGACAGCGTCGACGAGCCGGAGGCCACCGAGCTGCGACTGGCCGAGCTGGCGCAGCAGTGCGCGCGCAGTATCGCTGACCGCGAGCTGCTGGAGCGGCGCCACCAGACGGCGCCTGACGACGGCCTGGTGGGGCTGCTCAAACTGTGCGCGGCGCTCACCCGCCAGTCTCCGGCGTTCAAAACCAGCCCGGCCGCCACTCAGATGGTACATGAGGTGAGTGTAGGTATTGTATATTGTCAGCGCCTGCGCTTGAAGGTGGTTGGGTGCAGCGGTTTCGATTAATACTTTAAGCAGGCTATTAATATTCATGTGCATAGCGCCAGGCCTTTCACATTTTTATTTTGCATTTTGCGAAGCACGAAATTGACCTCAGACTCGGGGTATTTATAGTCAATAGGCATGATTCCTAAAACAATTTATCAGTATCATAGAAACGCTAAAAATTAAACGATAACAGATACGTAACATAAAAATTAACAGATAACAGATATAGATGCGAGGATGAGTTTGACTTTACATCTATGCACATCCCACAGGACACGGTTTTAATTTACCCTCGCATTTACCCTTCTCCCTCTCTGCCCGACAGCTGTTTGACGCGCTGTTCGCGCTGCCGACGCCGCGGGAGCGGCTGCTGCCCAAGTGTAAGTCTGTCCAGTCCCGGTCGGCCTGCTACGACCTGCTGGTGGAGCTGGCCAGCGGCTGCGAGGCCAACTTTGACGCGCTGCTGGGTCGGCTGCTGGAGCAGACGGCAGCCAGCCGTCACTCGCCCTACCCGTGGGACTACTGGCCGCACGAGGACGGCCGCTCCGACTGCGGCTACGTGGGCCTCACCAACCTGGGCGCCACCTGCTACATGGCTTCCTGCATGCAGGTCGGTCGCGGCAAGAACTGGGGAGGCCAGGGGCTGGGATTTATTATTACGGTTGACGATGCGTCACAAACTTTGACGTCGTCAGGCAAAATTTTAAGTTCGCCACTTTGTTCGGCGTTTTTTATGACAACCTGCATGATACCGCTCTTACGTTTTTACATCTGTGCATTAGCTCGCATTCATAGTTCATTTGACATATTTTTGACAGTGGTGTTTACTAATTTGTTGCTGCTGTGCGATCTCTGTTGATTACTTTGTATGATATCTTAAGTTGATTTCACTCCCGTGTTTTACTAAGCTGTCCATAACCTCAGCAGAGCACCTCCGAACTCCAGCTGACCCCCTCCCCTCGTCGTGTCGCCCGCAGCACTTATACATGATGCCCCAGGCGCGGGCCAGCATCTTACAGGCGGCCGTGGATAGCAAGTGTCAGCACGGCGTCACACTGCGGGAGCTGCAGCGCATGTTCGCCTACTTGCTGGTGGGTGACGACTGACGACGGGCGAATAGCTAATGGGATTTGTTGTGTAGCAGACGTGATGTTTGCGGGACGTGACGTGATGTGTGTGGAGTGGAGTTGGGGGTTTTGATTTATTATTTCATCACAATCTTATGCAGCATTTTGTATGCCCCACCATCTTGCGTAGCCACCAGTATCTCGTGCCCTACCTTGTCTCCCGCCCGAGCCCCTCTAATTGTCCCCCTCTCCGCCACCCAGGAGAGCGAGCGCAAGGCGTACAACCCTCGCAGCTTCTGCAAGGTGTACACCATGGACCACCGTCCGCTCAACACGGGCGAGCAGAAGGACATGGCCGAGTTTTTCATCGACCTCGTCTCTAAGCTGGAGGAGATGACGCCCGAGCTGAAGCGGCTCGTCAAGCAGCTCTTCTGCGGACAGATCACCAACAATGTGGTGTCACTGGTGAGTGGCGTCCCACAGGGCGGGTGACATTCTGATATGTGGGTTGTGGCGTTTGGATCCGTATAAAGTGGTGATATGAATTGAAGTTACTGAAGTTCAATATTTCAGTCATTAAGTTCGTTACGTCATGGTAGGTATACGTCTGATCAAGGATCGATGTGTTTCAAGGATGTTTCTGCATTTTGTAGCGCAGCGATCAAAATTCCATTGAGTTTGGACTAAACGACTTTGAGTAATCCATCGTAACTTTTTTGTTACTTCACGTCATGGACACTGTCGGACCTGAACGCGAGTTCTCCCTCAAAACTTGAACACGAGCACGCGATCTGAGCACAATAAGGGCCCAAGGCTGTTCGCTCGACCAGAAGCCACCCACCGGCCCCAGCTTTGACCCAGCCCCCGCTTGTTCCGTCACCTCAGGACTGTCCGCACGTGAGCCGCACGTGCGAGGAGTTTTACACGGTGCGCTGTCAGGTGGCCGACATGCGCAACCTGTACGAGTCGCTGGACGAGGTCACGGTCAAAGACACCCTGGACGGCGACAACATGTACACCTGCTCGCAGTGCCAGCGCAAAGTGCGCGCCGAAAAACGGTCAGTGCCGGGCAGGGAGTCGGATAAACGCGGAGTTTGCTGGCTGCTAACGTATTTGGAAGTCGTGAATGAAAGCTTAAAAGTTTTAAGTGCTGTTATTCTACGCGCATTGGTGCTACACAGCGTTTCAGTAATATTCATTCATTCATTCATTCATTCATTCATTCATTCATTCATTCATTCATTCATTCATTCATTCATTCATTCATTCATTCATTCACTCATTCACTCATTCATTCACTTGTTCGTCATGCCCATATTTCAACAATCTTTGAACTTTTTCGTTTTTTGTTTGTTCTGCTGTTCATCTCAATTTAGCCTTGCTATTCCCCAAGCATGACCTTTGTCATCACATTACTGACTGTCGTTTCCTCGATTGCAGAGCGTGCTTCAAGCGTCTGCCGCACATCCTGTGTTTCAACACGATGCGCTACACGTTCAACATGAACACGATGATGCGTGAGAAGGTGAACACGCTGTTCTCGTTTCCACTTCATCTGGATATGTCCGGCTACCTGGAGCGCAGTCTGATGCCCAACAAATGCGAGGACCGTACGTGAGACCTGCAGTGTGCTCAGGGCCGCGGTGGTGGGTGGGTTTTGAACTTGGTAGTTATCTGGGAGTGATTTTTAAGCCGTGTTTGGGCGTCGCTTAGTGTGTAGATTGGGATTCAATGCTATCCTTTTATTTTGATGCTGTTTCTATGCTCTTTTGGTTCGCGAATTCAGAGTCTCGAGCTTTGAGTGACGACCGCGACTTGAGTCAGTCTTCCCCTCCCGACAGGCGGAGAGTCGGAGTCGGAGTCATGCCAGTACGACTTAATCGGAGTCACCGTACACACGGGCACAGCCGACGGCGGCCACTACTATAGCTTTATCCGGGACCGCACGGCACCAACGCACAACAGCTGGCTGTTCTTTAACGACGCCGAGGTGAAGCCGTTCGACCCCAGCCAGCTGGCCGGAGAGTGCTTCGGCGGAGAGATGACGGTGAGAGGGGAAAGAGGGGACGATGACGGCGAGGGTGAGGCTAGGAGGAAGGGTAGCTGATAGTGGAGACGCTCAGAAGGGTGGACTGGTCAGGGCAGGACTCAGAACTACTCATTTAAAGGGACTGTCCCACCTTAACATTAGATTTGAGTTGAGATAGCCATCTTGATGGACGTTCTTTGAAAATCAGTGCCGTGAAAACCGTTTCTCCAGCAATTACTTCATCGCAAAGAAATTTGAGTTTGATTTTGACATCTGTGCAAATAAGTGCCACAATGTATTGGTATAGGCACTTAAATCTGATGACGTCATCAGGCTTTCGAACGTCCGTTAAATGTTTGACTAAAACGTTTTGTAGCACGCGGTGGTATATGCTGCGTTGCGCGCAACAAATGCCGCACTTTTAAATAAAGTCGCTAGGAACAGCGGAGATCCCAAAAAGTAAACAAAAGTAAAAGTCTAATATCTTGAAAACCGGTGAATATTTTTCGGTGAAATTTGGTAGATATTCGTTTTCGCTCTTTCTGAACCGAGCGACATCACTTTCATGCCAATTCATAAACTTTTTTAAAGGTGGGAGGGTCCCTTTAATGGATGGCTGAGATTTGTATGTTGGGTTACTGCACGTGATGGGGAATAATAGAACTGGGCAAAGTCTGGTTTTTATTTATTTATTTGGTAGGCGTGATGCCTGCATCAGCACTTGGTTGATTGGTATTCACTATGCTATGCACGTTGCTTATCCTGTATTGAAGTGAGTGTAACAGTTTGTCTCTGCAACTCAATGGCCCAATCTTATAAAGGTTGTGCTACCAAATGGCGTACTATCATTCCACCCCACTCTATTTACGGCACCCTATTCACGCAATCTTATAAAGAGAATAGTATGGTAATTCTATTCACGCCATTTTGCCCACAGTACAAATCAACGCCAGCAGGAAACACGCAACGTGATTGGTCAATATCTTGCCGCCGTCGCTATTGGAAATTATGCGTACTGTTTGCGAACAGCAAAAGTTATGTGTTTTAATTTTTATTGGGCATTTATTTCTTTTAGAGACACACATATGTGTAATAAACAAATTATTTATGGAAAACGTGATAGCAAAGTATGGAAAACACCAACATGCTTGAAGAATTCTCCTGAAAAGTGGATTTCCGACCAAATAAATTTCAGCGAGGGCATTCTCGCGCTCAGAAAATCGAGTGAATAAGGTGTTTCTTCAACTTATCATTTGCATTTATTTGCTGTTAAGACATTGCAATAAGTTTGTTAAAGAATTATTTAAATAATCATTTAATTACAGCTCGGCTACTCTTTCAGTAATTGAAGTAATGCCGTTGACAATGAAGCTCCTACAATTTGAGCATCAGGATACGTACATTAGCTGGATCAATTCAAGATATAGCTTATTTTCCTTCTTATCTTCATGAAGATAAAGCTACTAAAATTCGAAGATTACGTACATGAGCTGAATTAGGTCACTAGTTACAGCTTATTTTCCTTCTTATTCAAGCATAGGTACCAATTACCTAGCCTTAAGCTAAAAAGCAATTCCTCAAAAGATTTAAGTACCCAGTCTACATATCAAAGCTATATCAAGAAAAATACTTGGTTCAGAAGTCAGATCGAGATGCAGGAAGAGAAACAACAGATTCATCACTGATCAGTGACTGTGCCAAACAGAAAGTGAGGAAATACGAATAGTGAGTAGGCATTCATAATTTTTTGACAAACTAAGGTATATCATCATTAATGTAAATATCTAATCAGAAGCCATGAAGTGCCCGTTATTTGTGTCATACGTGAGACGTGAAAATAGGCTAAAGACCCATACCGATTCTATAATGCAGTGGCTGCCGAAAATCTAAGACGGTTACTAATGCTAAAATCCTCTTAAAATCCCCTTTTTATTTGAAAAATAAAGCCATATAACGATGAACACTCGTTTTTATATGTTTTAGCGTGCATTTAGTTCCTAGAAATACATATTTTCAAATTGATCGTTGTCTGTATAATTAAGCATCATTATAGTAAATCATGAGTTAATATGTGGAGGATGTTTTAATCTTAGAAATATCATAATGTAAAATATTGCATACTTATATCATAAAAGCATGGAATTTATCTTAAATCAATTAAACTGTCTGAGAAGCTCGTCAAAGTACGCCACAAATTCTGGCGTGAAATGGACGCCGCTGAAACCGCAAACAGCTGATGATTGTCGGTGTTTTGAGATGTGCACAGCTGCTCACGGTTAAAATCAGTTTACGGTATCCTCAAAACCAGCGGCTACCAATACCGTAAAGAGCGTGCCGTGTTTTCGATTTCACAGAGTTTTATAAGATTGCGTACTATATATCCAGCCTTAGAGTGCTGCCATATCCATTTCACGGCGTTTATAAGATTGGGCCAATGTGCTGACTGGTATGTTTTATTTTATTCCAGAGTAAAACGTACGACTCAATCACGGACAAGTTTCTAGATTTTAGCTTTGAGAAGACGAACTCGGCGTATATGCTGTTTTATGAACGATGTGTGCAGCCATCTGAGCAGGGCGGCTCTAAGGTAATTGAAGGCTCGCAGCAGTGTTTCATTTTTCAGCCTTTTTGGTGGCAAATCACACCTAATGGGGAAAATATTTTCATCCCTAAAATATGAATGACCGACTTTACTTCATCTCTGAAAAGAGTTTCATGTATTCCCAACAGCCAGTTCACTTGTCACTTGACAGTTGATGCACCCACATCCTTTTGTTCCACACCCTGTCAAGATCCTGACATGAAATCCTTGTTTATCAGTTAGCATAAAAATTGGCATTACACCATTTTGCAAAAATACTGCAGTTATTTACTTTCTTTTTTCTGATCCTAGGATTTTTTTTCTTCATCGGCACACCCAACCAATATCCAATTTTAGAACACTGGCTCGCAGTCCTTGTGGTAACGCTAGGGTAGTTCGCTATGCTACTAAGCCTCAACATTCAACAAGGTTCTCTAGTCATGTTTGCAGCTGATGTCTGCTTCTTATGATTGACTAAACCTCAGTGTCGGGCTATGTTCTTCAAGCATGCCACTTAATTTTCTGTTGAAATAGTTGTTGTAATACATGCGCTTATGAATAATGGCTAATTGGTGGCTGAATTTAATTAATATAACCTTTTACAGCAACAGCAGCAGCAACAACAACAAGAGCAGCAGCAGCACGACTCCAGCTCCGACCAGCAGCAGCCGCCGGACCAGCAGCGGCAGCTATCCGTGGGCGACCAGCGGCCCTCGCCGCCGCCGGCGCCGGCCGAGAAGGCGCAGCCGGTCTCCCCGCCGACCGCCGCCGAGCTGTCCCGACCCCACCTCCGGCCCGTCGACCTGCCCAGCTGCGAGCTGAGCTCCGAGCTCGAGGACTGGATCTGGAAGGATAACATGGAGTTCCTCAGGGACAAGAGCATGTTCGATCACACCTTCTTCAAGTAAGGCGTGGGCTGGTTCTCGGTGCTGTCGTGAGCATGCATTGGCTCAATAATACGGGATTTTATTATTTCGAATTCATTCTAGCATCCATGAGAAATTTGTTGGTATTCTACACAATTTGAAATGCATTTTACAAAATCTGGAGCCAACTCTGTCACACGTCATGCGTATTTCGTTGCTGCTTCCCGCGACTGTGTTCGCGACTGTCATCTCCCGCCTTCTGACCTCCGTCCGTGCCCGCCCTCCCCCAGTTTTATGTGGCAGGTGTGCTGTCACTGCCTACACCTCCCTAATCTCTAACCGTGCCCCCCTCTCCCCAGTTTTATGTGGCAGGTGTGTGGCTACATCCCTCAGACCCTGAGCCGCAGCGAGGCGGTGACCCTGCGCGCCGCACGGCTCTCGACCACCTTCTTCCTGGAGATATTCATCCACGCCAAGGAGAAGCCCACCATGGTGCAGTGGGTCGAGCTGCTCACCAAACAGTTCAACGCTTCACAGGTGAGGATTAGCCTGGGACACAATGAGTTGAACGGTGAAAGGCGTGGGCTTATTATGACTCGTTGTAATTACAAGTGTTCAATGTGCTAAATTCCAAGTGTGCTGCAACTTTACTGTTACGAAATGGCCCACAGGGTTCCCTACTGCATCCGTTTCTAAAATAGTCAGGTTAGCTGCTTGAGTAATATAGGTACTTGAAATGTGAATATTTTTATGCATTTGAGGTCTTAAGAGCAACTGGTTCGTGCTCTTTTCAAGCCGTTGACCGCTTGGTTATTCTATATTGTATCATCCGTTTTGCTTTGATCAGCATTTGTTGGTGGCCGCCTCTCTTCAGCTTTTTGGGAGTGTTCCCTGGACCACTGGTCACTCGATCGATGACGCCCCGTTCTTCTGTAATATCCAGGCGGCCCGTGAGTGGTTTTTGGACCACATGGCTACCGACGAGTGGTGGTCCATTCAGATCCTCATCAAGTGTCCCAACCAGATCGTGCGACAGATGTTCCAGCGGCTCTGCATTCACGTGGTGCAGAAACTCAGGTACGGACGCGGACGGGCACGGGTCCGGGCTAGGTCAGTCCCGGGGACGGGGGGAGGGGAGGGAAAATAGAGGATGAATGACTGGTGTGTGCTCAGCTGCTGCTGTGAAGTGTGAAGGCTATGATTTTGATGCCTTCTTCCTCGCCTTTGTGTATCATGTGTATGTCCCATACGTGACCGTGTCTCCACGCGCCCCAGGTCGGTACACAGCGGCCTGTACCTGCAGCCGGCCGAGGGACCATTGCTGTTTGTTTGTCGCGCCTCTGTCTGTGTATACTATATGACCTTGTCTCCATGCGTCCCAGGTCGGTACACAGCGGCCTGTACCTGCAGCCGGCCGAGGGACAGCAGCCGTTTGACTGACGTGTCTGTGTATACTATATGACCTTGTCTCCATGCGTCCCAGGTCGGTACACAGCGGCCTGTACCTGCAGCCTGCGGAGGGACAGCAGCCGCGGCCCTCCGAGCTCGGGCAGCGCTCCTGCGTCACACGCTTCGTACGGAAACTCATCTCACTGGTGAGTCAAAACAAATCAAAACTCATCTTACTGGTGAGTCAAAACAAACTCAAACTCATATCACTGGTGAGTCAAAACAAAGCAAAACTCATCTTACTGGTGAGTCAAAACAAACTCAAACTCATATCACTGGTGAGTCAGACGTCGAAACCGATGGAAGCTCGTTTGAATTTTAAATCGGGCTCCTGATTACAATGCGTACCGCAACCAACGAACGCGATGCGTGATGAGCGATGACTCTTTTGAGTGGGCACTAGTGGTGTCAATTTCAGAAAACGTATGTCCAAAGTCCGTCCAATGTCCAATGCTTACGTCGACTGTCCGTCCAAAAATGTCCAAGCCAGCCATTTGTCCAAAGATGTCCGACACCTACGCAATAGTTTACACTCAACACTTTTTTTTTTTGCATTGGGACATTGTGTTAACTATAATCCGATGACTGATCCGATGACTAATCCGATGACTCAACACTGTTATTTAATTTCCTTTTCATGTACCGTTACCAGCTCAAAAGTGTTAATCATATCGAAAGCTGAGCTTTCTAATAGCTAATCAATGTTAAACCCGATTACTTTTTTAAAATGTTGAGGTGTAGCAAGCGATTGTCCAAAGTTGTCCAAAGCCTGCTGCCATTGTCCAACCGAATTCCGAATTGGACATTGGACAAAATCGGAATTCCGAAGATTCAAGTTCCGATTGACACCACTAGTGGGCACCAGATGGATGCGAGCCTTTCTTGAATCGGTTTTCCAAATGTCTCATGTAGCTGTTTCTATTCTGTCTATCCTTTTGCCTCAACATAATCCGTCTCTTCCTCCGACCCAAAATTCTAGCCATGCAGCGTGACGACCCATGTGTCTTTATTTCAGATGGAGCACGGCGCCAAATCACATCTACGGAATCTCACCGAGTATTTCGCGTTTCTGTTCGAGTTTGCCAAAATGGGTGACACCGAGACCAAGTTTCTGCTGGCCACGGAGTGTATCACGACCATGGTCAACTTCTACCTGAGCCAAATACCGGAGAATGTAAGTGCACTACAGAAAACACCGGATAAGTTACGCTAGCGACATACGAGTATTTCAGAGGCAGAAAAGGAAGACTGCTCTCCCATGGATCCGGTTGTCGAAATGCCTTGGCTGGTTTGGTGTCTTATCCGGTAATAATGAGTTTATATAAGAGTTGACACTCATTTCCTAGTAAAAATGATAGAATAAGTTTCGTGTTCGATGTGTTTCGGTGTCGAGGTTTTGTCCCGATTTTCTTTGAATACTAGAGGATGTGATTGGAGGCCGTAAAGTAAAGCCAAGAACGTTTTGTGAACCTGCATCTCACTTTAAAGTCTTGCCCCTGAAAAGCAGCAACTTTCTTGAACATGGACTTCGTGTTTGTAATGCCCGAGTCACGGTGTGAGCTGAGGTCTGTGCTTCCCGCGTCGACTCGACAGTGACTCTTCCTCCCCCCCCCCCACCGCCACCCCCACCCCCACCCGCCACCAGTCTGACGAGGCGTCTGACTCCCCACCTGTTGCCAGTCTAACTCTGACCCTGCCCCCCCCCCCCCATCGGTTTCCAGTCTGACGAGGTGTCGGACGAGGAGGAGGAAGATGCCGAGACGTCCGGCGGGCCCGGCCCCGGCGGTCCCGGCCCGGGCGGTCCCGGCGCCGGGCCCGGCCCCAGCCCGGTGCGACCCGCCGACAAGTTCCGGCCGGCCAGCCTGGAGAAGATGATCAGCCTGGTGGCGCTGCTGGTGGAGAAGTCGCGGACCGAGGACGGCAGGCTGTCGCTGTCCGCCTCAGACCTGGCCGCCGTGGCAGGTAAGGGTACGGGGGTAGAGAGGACTGGGAGGACGGGAGGGGAGACTGCAGCAGGCTGGGGCTGTGAATGGCGGATAATAGCCACCGTACTAGCTGAAGGCTGTTATGATCCCGTAACATTATTGATAATGTTCATTGCCCGCTCATTTAGGCTCGAATGTTCATTGCTCATCGTCAGATTTAAAATTGTTCAGATAATGGTAAATGAACATATTTTGAGGTTGTGATCCAGCGTGCGGCTACGCCTACGGCCTGCACAATGCACATGCTTTACATGATACAGTTATGATCAACTGTTTGAAAGTGTGTGACCCTGTCAATTACCCCAGACTGACTGCAGAAAAATAAAATCTGACCGCCTACCGTTTCATCCCTGTCGGCAGGCGGCAAGGGCTTCCCGTTCCTGTACCACCAGATCAAGGACGGTCTGAACGTGCGTGCCACCTGCACCCTGGTGCTGGCGCTGTGTCGGTGTAACGAGCGGCTGGCTGGGCTGCTGGTCGGCATGATCTTCCAGGCCGTCATCAAACACCAGGAGGTGAGAGATGAGAGGACGGAGGAGTCGGAGAGGGGATGGTCAGGAGGGACTGCGAAAGGTGCAGCAGGGTGTGAGACAAGGCGGGGTAAGAGACTGATCAGAATGTGAGAT
Source organism: Amphibalanus amphitrite (assembly GCF_019059575.1). NCBI lineage: Eukaryota > Metazoa > Arthropoda > Thecostraca > Balanomorpha > Balanidae > Amphibalanus > Amphibalanus amphitrite. Next base: position 53,682 of record NW_024883303.1, read on the forward strand.
CGAGGTTGAGTGGCGGACAGGGATGCAACTTTAGATAGATAGGGTGGATGACAGGCTGGAGGTGCGAACTAATTTATAATCAGGGACACCAGCAGCTGAGTGGGTATGGTTTAGACTTTGAAGCACTCCAGAGTCAAGCCTAGCATCCGATCATCGTGAAAGCGTGAGCCCCGTTCGCTGATTTCCTGAGCACTGACCGCCCTTCCTCCCGTGTCCGTGTCCATCCGTCCGTCTCAGGGATGTCAGCCGTTTTTCCGCCTGCTGACGCTGCTGGTGGAGGCTGACTCTGCCGCCGGCGGGACGGGCGGCGGCGGCCAGCAGCCCTGTTTCACCCAGCTGGCGCTGCAGCACATCTGGGAGGTGGCGCAGTTCTGTCCGCAGCCGGTGCTCGAGTGGCTGGCCGCCCAGGTGCCACGCAACAAACAGGTGCACTCCTGGGTGCTGCAGAACCTCGACAACTGGTGCGAACACTTCCTCATCGGACACGCCCAGTTCCGCGTCAGGGCCTGTGAGTAGACCGGGAGGAGGGAAAGGGAAAGCGTGTTTGGTAGAAATAGAGGCACTGAGCCTCGATTGTGCCTCGTAACCACTGTACTGCAACGCGTTTGTTTGCTGTGTTCCTACATGGTTTAAATTACGCCACTAAACACTACATTATTTAAGCTCTTTCAAGCAGCTATCACTGCTAACCATATTTTCATGGCATTTTTACTGGGTGAAGCCTGCAAACGTATTCGCTTTCCCGTACTCCAAGCTGGTTGATATCTGAGGTCTCCGGTGTGACCCGTGACCAGCTGACCTGTGCTGTTCCCCGTTCCCCGTCGTTTCCAGCGGCCAGTCTGCTGCTGGTGGGCCTGGTGCCGTCCTCTCAGTTCCGGCACCTGTTTGCTCAGCGCCAGCGGCAGAACTCGGGCGACCTGACCCTGCCGCCCGAGGCGCTCACTGTGCTGCATCAGGTCAGTCCGGCTGCGTTAGGGTGGAGTGCGCCGGCCGCTGACTTCGGTACATACATGAACTATGAATGTATTGGATAAGTGTGTATGTGTGTGGGGAGGGTGGGGGTGGGGGGGCAAATGACCGATGGTAACCTATTGATGGATCTAAAGGGGACCTTTAGGGCGTAGACCCCTATCAGCTGCAGCTGCCCTAAAGCGTTCGTAAATACCCACGATGCGACTGTATACAACTCGACACGATGTTGACTGTACAGTAGGTCTATTAAAAAAGTCCCCCGCACCAGTGGGCGCTGCCTTCGCTGAGCCGAACCCCCGTCTGCCTGTCCCATATCGCGCCGGGCTCAGATCAGGTAGGGTCAGCGGGACCGCTCGGTCCGGCCCGCGGGCGGTGGACGGGCGGCCGGTAACGCTTTCCACCAGCCAGCTGTAGAATCCAACAAACGGGACGGCCACCGCTCAGCGCAGCGAAACCGGTGTTAAAGAATGGCAGTAGATGTTCATGGCCACAATGATTATGAGATAGTCATTGTTAGCCCGTGCCCCACAGGAATGCCTAGACTCTCACGCCCTGTTGGAGGGGAACTGGGGATTGAGCATCATTCTTATAACTCAGCCTTGGGCATTTAAGTGATATTCGAAGTAGCGTCAAAAGGAGCAAAAAGAAGAAAAAAAATATTTCAGACAATTTTGGATCAGGTCATAACCAGAGGTCATGTCACTAGAGGTCATCGATGGTAAAATTTTGCTTAGACAGGGTGCGTTGCGCGCACCGGTGCATTGGGTTTCCAATTTCCATGGAAACATCAACAGACTTGGAAGCTCGCAACAGGGGCGCGGGAACTACTTTCCGACTGGGGGCACACCATAATAGAGATCAACCTAGGGTCCCCCAAATCTAGTTTTCTCAACGGTTTTAGGCCACTTAATTTTCATCCCTCGGCTTTTTCAATAAAATAAAACATTTGCAAAAAAGTGTGGTATTCCGTCTCAAAGCTGTGGGGGCACCGCTCCCACGGCCCCAGAGTTGGGGGGGGGGGGGGCAAGCTGCCCCCACTGCCCCCCCCCCCGGCTCCCGCGCCTATGGCTCGCAAGTCGCAACGCTAGCGTGGAGCCGAATTCATATCAACCGCCGCAACAATGCAGCAGCGCAGCGCAGCGTGCTGCAGCGCGGGGCCGTGAAACACCGCCCAGGGCTATCCATGTGTCAGGGCAATCCAACCCACGGGATGGGCTCTGTCCCAGCGGAGCATGACTGGTCCAGGACTCCCGCCCAGGCCCCCTGTCTCCCCCTAATTCCTATCATCCTTCCCACTCTGAAATCGACCGAAAGAGCCTAACCTAACACAACAATCAGCTCGTTTACCGCTATGTCTGAAATCTGAATAATATTGTCAGATTTAATTAGGGTCAACGGCTTAGCATGTAAATAACAACAAATGCCACCATCGGTATTATGAGAAAACCAATTGCTTTTCCACAAACATTTGAAAGTTTTTAGCTTAAAACTTGCATGAAATTAATTTTACCAGCCTCGTGTTCCTCTTATCAAAACGCTTCGAATGAATCAAAAGTTGATATTTAAAGGTCATTTGAAAAATTTGGCCTATGTTCAAAGACATGACCTGACCAGAAATGGTCATAATGCATAGCAGGATATTGGATCCGTATCGTGGAACTTCGCAAACACTTCAGATGATTTCATAACTTAAGCATGTCTATCAAAAATAATTATTACATGGCTCATATGTAAGCTGGGTGTGTGAACATGCTTGCGAGTATGTCGAACGCAACTGATAATGTTCTGTTGGCCACAATTTCTATATTTAATTTATCCTCCCGAATTTCATATTTTTGTTAATGACACCTTGACGATGTCGAGAAAAAACGCTTAGGAGATTTAACAGCCTGAGATACATTCAGTATAAGGAAGGTTCAAGGGTGCTAGATTCCTTCCGTCCTAGCTATCTTCAGGAAAAACCAATCCGCATCGCCCCTAGTCTTCATGCTTCCCTCTCAGGACTGGAGGTCACCCCACCAGCCAACCTGTAGTTGATGTCGGATCCATTCCAGGACACATAATCCTCTTCGGGTGACCGTTTGGGAGACGGCTGGACCGTCCCGACAGGGCAATCGTCCCACGGGAACAGTCTCGCTTCCGCAGATCACTGTCGCTGGCTCGCACAACCCAATTAGGTACTACACCACAGCATAGTTATGTCATAGCTCTGCAAGGACCTTTTCAGACCGAAAAAGATGGCCCCCAACAAAACAAACAATTTTCTCATTCAGTATTGTATCTCATTAAGCACCACATGTTTTCAGAGTGTTTATTATGCGTTCCGTCCAAAAAAGCGCAGTTTTTTTGGACGGAATTTTCAATTTTCTCCCATTGACTTGAGCGGTTGAGCGATCTCAAAATTGACCCGGCCTTTCTGTCAACAATGTCAAACTTGCAAAGTAAACGTTTCAAATACATATACTGTTGCCCATTAAAATCGCTGAAAGTTCTGAAGCGATCGGTTAGTCGGTATATTTAGATATGATGAGCACAGGAACTTTCCTTGAGGTAAGGTCACTTGACATAACCTGATGTTATGAGTTATGACCTTGAATTGAAAGACTTGGGCGGGAAAAAATGGGCCATTTGAAAATCTTAAAATGCTAGATTTTAACAATAATTGCAAACACTATCCCGGCCAAATAGTGAGTGAGAAGAAAGCGATTCCCCGTTTAGCTCCTATAATTGCGCTAGCTGCTAGAGCCTCGCGGAAAAAAACGAGCGCTTGCGTCGTTACGTGACGCAGCGACTGGCACCCCATTTAAAAATATCAGTGACCTCTTAGGGCAGGTCGAGGGCCCCAAGGCATTTGATCGGTTCTTGGTAAATAACTAAACGCATTATCGTCATTTCGATAAATCGTGTTTTCTGTTCTCAGACGCGTCGACTTATATGCTTTTTTGTTTAGGTGAAGCAATTTAGGATGTTTACCTCAAGTCAATGTCATGTTAGGGCAACGCAGGTCACGAAGCTGTTGAAAAGAGGACATGTTGCATAACATTTGGTTCGGCAAGTCTTGCAAAGTCCATTGATGGCTGTCCCGACTGGCTAGCTCATTTTGATCGGGAGTTATTGACGAAACACTCCTATGACCCTAGTGACGTCATAAATGACGTCACGCAAGGTGAACAATGCAAAAGTGAAGCATTAGACCTTGCCAAGAATGTATGAAGTCACGATTTCATGTGCTTGAGGTATAGTTTCAGATCATTTCCGACGCCAGATTAACAGTTTCCATAATTCCCCATTATGCTTATACGACACTAAGTGCATTGCGGATTGCATCATTTTATAACCGACAACCCTGCAGAGGTTTACCTAAGACGTCATAGTTCAGTGACCTGACCTGAAAACGTGGTTGATGTCAAGTGATCCGGCTTGAATGAAATGTAAGGCATGTGAAATGTCAGCCTTCTATCATCAGTGTGCATTGAGCTACCGCAAAAAAAAATGCATGGTGGTGGCATCCACCCCTTCTTCTCGGCCGGCGGGGGTTAAACCTCGCTTCGAATTATTGCAGCTAATGATGTGACCGAAAACAAAGCATTATTCTGTGTATAGAACGGCCGCTGACTTGTTGGACAGGATCCCCAATCTTAATTCGCTAGATCTAGCGAATCACATACCTACCGAGTATTTTATTGCCATCTATGGGAATAAAATACTCGGTATGTGATACATATAGTTATACCCCTCGATTTGCCCTCGCGCTAAGTCTATTCTAATCATCAGTGTCGCTTTTTTATCCGAGATGATGTCGCCGCTAAACGGGTTGTTTTGTTTGCTTGCTTGCGCTGAATGGCCATTACAGATTATTGAAGGATTATGATAAAATAGGGATGGGGCAAGGGAGGATATGCACTGCAGGTGTTTAATTAAGATCACAAAGGCATCATTTCCGGCATCGTGCAGAGTCATTATCTTCCCCTCCTCTGCACTGCGGCATCTCTGCGCCCCACACACGGCGTCCTCACTCCACGGCCGGCCGGCGCCAACTGACTCACTCGCCGGGCGCCGCGACCTGACCCGTGTCGCTGCCGCGGCCTGCGCAATAGAGTCGGGGCTGGAATCCGGGGGTTCGGCCGGCCGGCCGCCTCTGGAGCGGGGGACTTTTTTAGTAGACCTACTGTACACACTGATACCTTGCCTGGCACATATTGGTACCATAATATCCAAACTAACAGCCAAAGTATCAGAGCCTCTGATGGCCCCTGAACCAGACTCTGACGCCGTACCGAGCGTTCTGACGTGTTCTAACGTATCTTACAGGTGTACCAGTGCCTGCTGCGTCTGCTGAAGCCGGCCAGGGTCTACACAGATGTCCAGATGCACGGCAACATGAAGCTGGTGCAGTACTTCCAGCTGATGCAGTACTGCGTCCTCTCCAGAGCCGAGAAACTCATGGTGAGGTCACTGGCCGAGTGTCCGTGATTGAGGCAGTGTATGAGATCGATTGTGAGATCGATTGAATTTAATGTCCACTTTACGTCATGCTTTGCATTGGATACCTATAGGGGCGTATTGATATAGACATATACAAGCACAGACTGGCATCATTCTGTTAACGCTTATCCAGTTCAGAGCGTCCCGTTACATTTACGGCATCTCCCCGTTACATTTCAGCCCGTACACGGACGACCTGTGGACGCTGTTCAGTCTCTATGTGACTCCCCCGCTGTGTGTATTTCAGTTCAGTCCGTACACGGCCGACCTGTGGACCCTGTTCCACCCGAAGCTCTCGGAGCCGTCGATCGCGGCGCACCACAACAAGCAGGCGCTGCTCATCTTCTGGTGCACTGTGTGTATTGACTGCCCGGAGAACGTACAGCTGATCGTCTCCAACCCGCACATCACCAAAAACATCGGATTCAACTACATACTGTGAGTGGCCGGACGTCCAGGGGCTGGATGGGGTTTGTGGAGTGGTGATGGACGTCGCTTGATGACAGCTGATGGGTGTTGTGCTCCTTTCTTTTGTTTTGTATTGTGTTATAACAGCTCCTGTGTCAGAATTCCCGTTGATTACACGATGCTCTGACTGTAATGGTTAGACATTTTTAAACATAAAAAGGAAATAAACGAAGGTAACAATGCTTTGTTGCCATTTCTCTTTCGCCATGGGTCGAAATTATCTATCCATGTCGGGCTTAGTATTCAACCCACGGCCCATCCCACAACCGTTCACCACCCGCTGGCTGCCTCCCTCCCCTCTGATCGCCCCCTCCCTCCTTCCCCAGAGCGGACCACGACGACGACCAGGTGGTGCTGTTTAACCGGAGCACACTGCCGGCCTACTACGGTCTACTGCGGCTCTGCTGTACCCAGTCGCGCGCCTTCGCCCGACAGCTGGCCAACCACCAGAACCTGCAGTGGGCCTTCAAAAACATCACACCCTACCCGGCGCAGTACAGCGCCGTGAGTATACGGGGGAGGCGGAGAAAGGGGGGGGGGGTGGAAGATTTCTCGGTACTGGTCGCGCTCCGAAGTCACCTATTTTGAGGAGATTTGATGTGTTGGCATGTTCTTATGTAAGATTGAGATGCTTGGTAAGAATCATTGAAACGCGTTATGACAATATTATAACTAGACTAACGGGAGAAATTCATCTATGAGCAATCGTATTGGAAGAAAAACTTTTGTACGGGCATTCTCCATGGCTCCCCTGCCAACCTTTCATGTCCTTCTACCAGCTGCAGCTAACGTTTCCGCCGTCCCCCTGTCGCCAGGCGACTGACGAGCTGCTGAAGCTGATGTCGCTGTTCGTGCTGGTGCACCCGGACACCACCGAACAGGAACTGAGGGAGATCGTGGCGTTCAAGCGGCAGACGCTGCAGATGTACCTGCAGGTGAGCCCATCAGGAGCGCGGGCGGACAGCGGGAGGGGCGGAGGGGATCCAACGCGAGCGTGGATGGGCAGCGCTGGGAAGCTATTTTATTTTACGCTAAACCACCCAAATGCTGGGTGGTTGATTTGATTGATTTGTGTTTATTGTGGTGGACAGCATTTTTAGCCTTTTCCAAGCCAGCATTTCTTAATTATCGTGTCTAGATAATTGAACGAGCTAGAGAATCGCGTGCGAGCCGCCAGCCGGAGCCGATGATAGTTGGATGTTGGATAGTTAGATTGGATAGAGTGTCCTCCCTCGCCGTTAGGTGCTGGACGCCCGCTCCAGCCTGCTGGGCTATCCAGTGTCCACTGTCCACTGTACGAACCCCGCTCCACTCCCTTTGTTAGGTGCTGGACGCCCGCTCCAGCTGGGCAGTTGGCACTAAGTCCCCGTCCCTCGTGCCGTCAGGTACTGGACGCCCGCTCCAGCTGGGCGACTCTGATCTCGGCGCTGAAGGTGCTGCTCGACACGGCCGAGGACCGTCTGTTCCTGGTCTATAACGGAGGCGTCACGCTGCTCTGCGAGGCCACTCTGGCACTGCACGCCATGCTGCACGAGGCCACCGCGTGCCACGTGACCGGCGAGCTGACAGAGCTGGTCCGGCTGCTGGCTGACGTGCTGCGCTGCTGCAAAACATTCAGGGATAACAAGGTAGGCCGGGTGGTGGTGGGACGAGTGCTGGATCGGGCATCACGTGAAGATAGTGATGATGAAAGAGAGGTTGGCGTTTAGCTTGTCTTGGTGTGCATAACATCAAGTGCTTGCGCTCACTGATCAGCTTATAATCCAGCTTGTACCCTAGTCCTTCGCTTTACCACAACAGTCTGCAATGGTTGAAATGCTTCGATGTTTCAGTCTTCTGTAGTTTGGATGGTGGTTGAAGTCTTGCGAAGCCTTATTCTGCTTGGCTCATTCATGTTATGCTTCGGTCTCAGTGATATGGAAAGCTAAAAGGCAGTAACTGTTATCATCGATGCTATGGACAAACTGTTTATTTTTCGTGTTGGAGATATCGCTGTAATCGTTTAAACCTCTGAACGAGTTGTCGCTCTCTGCGGCAGGACGTGCGGCACGCGCTCATCAACTGCAAGGAGCGGCTGGAGGTGATGCGGAAGCTGGCCACGCTGCTCAACAGCTTCACACCACCCGAGCTGCGAGCCGCCTGCATCGGTACGTGGTGTGTGACCGGGCGGCCGGTGGGCGGGAACCCGTGCACAGCAGGAATTCAGTGGAACATGGGGACCGCAGCATTTTATGCCGGTTGTTTTATCGTATGTTTTTTTTGTGCTTTAGTACGTTTTGGTTATTGTGTTTTGGCTCCCACACATTCGAGCATAGTTATTCCAAACATATTGTTCGCTTCGATCTTATGTCCAAGGGATTAAGCAGGTCACACTCGTGTATAGTGGCATCTGAAGTAGATGGTACTAGGGTGACCCGCGTGCTCCGCAACGCGAAAAGGGATATTTTCGATCGGCGGGTGTTCGGTTGTTCTTGTGTCGGTTGGGTTATCTATCCATTTCGGTCGATTGCTTTTTGACGGCTAAACGTTTTGGTTTGTGGAAAAAATATCCACCGCATCGAGGTGCCCGTGTCTGATAAGCATGCTTTCCACTTCAGAATCTGTCAAATGTGCTTTGTAATTTAGGCGCGTAGTTTTATGACAAATTAAAGGCGTAGATAATTTTCGCTAGAAATCGTTTTGCAGAGGTTTGAAACATTTATATTTTTAAGAATACTGTTGCTTGTCATGCAAACGTGATGATTGGATCTTGAAGAGAATTGAATTCTCTTTCTAATGATAGCATTTTTAATTGTCAAACGCATCAGGTTAAACAGCAAATCCCGTATAATTATTTAGTGGCACATAATGGACAAATACCATTTTCTCCAGCGATTTGTTCCACCTTGTTTTTGATCAATTAGCTTTCCACAATTTTTCCATGAGAGGTGGTACATTTCCCTTGCCAATAGGCATTGTTTTAACTCTCTAAGTCTGCCGGTCACGTGAAAATAAAATAAAATCCTAAATCCGTCCGAAACGTCAATTTTTCAAACAAAAGTGCCCTCATGGGTGCACGTGGCGCGTGCCATTTTCCACATCGCACACCATTCGATAGCCCGTTCGATTCTCTACACGATGCTGTTTTCCCCGTGACGATCGGGCGCACGGTTACCGAGATATTGCACGGGAACCGGACCCGTGTCGGGCAAATTTAGCCATTTTCGCCCGTTTTTGCAAGCCGATTTATACATGTAAAGTCTATGACGCGAATTTGTACTTTTTGGGCCCGCGCCACGCGCTCGCTATCGACCCGATCGAGCCGAGACCCCCCAAAGGCACGTTGTCCATCCTTGAGCTATAAGTTGCGCAAATTTCAGCGCGGTAGGTGCAACGGTGTGACCTGTAACCCGCGCTACGTAGCACCATGTCGCGACCTCGGTTACAAACAGAAACTACGTCACCACAAATAGTTACGGGGTCAAGTCAGGTCAAGGTGGTCATCTTTGGTCACACTGGGTCAGGCCAGGTCACCTTCGGTCAGGCCAGGTCGTATAGGTCACCACGTCACATCGGATCGGCCTGGGCCACACTTCTACTACTTCTACCAATACCACTACTCCTACCACTACCCCTACTACTACCCCTACCCCTACCCCTACCACTACCCCTACTCCTACTTCTACCCCTACCATTACCCCTACCCCTACCTCTACCACTACCCCTACTACTACCCCTACCCCTACCATTACCCCTACCGCTACTCCTACCCCTACTACTACCCCTACCACTACCCCTACCACTACCCCTACTACTATTCCTACTACTACCCCTACTACTACCCCTACGACTACCACTACCCCTACCACTACCCCTACCCCTACCACTACCCCTACCACTACCACTACCCCTACGACTACCCCTACTACTACCCCTACCACTACCCCTACTACTACCCCTACCACTACCTCTATGACTACCCCTACCACTACCTCTATGACTACCCCTACCACTACCACTACCCCTACCGCTACTCCTACCACTACTACTACCACTACCATTACACCTACCACTACCACTGGGTCATGTGAGGTCACAGACTATCAGATAAACTGATAAACTAAAAAAGGGGTTTCTAACCATGCTCCTACTCGTGTTATTCCATTATTCTTAATCGTTTTTGGTGGAAATGGCGCCTTGTGACAAATGTGACGCATTGCGACAAAAGCGGTGCATTTGTACTTGTCGTTTTGTCATGCATCCTTCCACCGAATTGCACCTTTATCGGACCATATTTGACAAAGTTGTGCGATTTGCGGCAAAAATGGCACCTCGTGACAAATGTGGCGCACTACGGCAAACGCGGTGCATTTGTGTAAGCGCATTGAAAACTGTCTTTATTTACCGAAGATCAACACCTTCATTCGCCTCTGTTTATCAAAATAAACCAGTAAAACGCCTTTTGGGCGACCAACGGAGCGAGCGAGAGGATGGGCCTTGCACGTGCGAAATTGCGAGGGGGTACCTCCAACTAACTTGTGCACTGCACCCTTCTAATCGGTCTTTAGCGATGTGCCAAATTTCAGCGCAATCGGCCTAGCCGTTCTCGAGATCTGGAAGCGGCACACTGCACGTGCGCACGTGCAAGCGGGGTCCAAACTGACTTTTGCACGGCACCCTACTAACTGGTCCCCAACCGTGTACCAAATTTGAGCGCAATCGGCCAGGCCGTTCTCGAGATCTGGGAGCGCCCCCTGCACCTGCGCACGTGCTGTAGCACCCCAACCTTAACACATGCAGATGAATTATCTGATGGAGACCTAACTGTGTACCGAGTTTCAATTCAATCGGCCCAACCGTTGTGCCGTTATTGAGGTTGCAATTTTGGGGGTTCTTAAAAAATGTCCAACTTTACCACGCGCCACGTGCGGTAGTTGGCAAGAACGCATGGTGGCCATCACACCACAGAACTTTTACGTCCAAGTGACATTCAGTAAAGAAGACCGCTTGTCAATCGGATGTCCCGTTCCTAAGATATTAGCTTTTGAAGAGCGTCCCCACGGCCGGCCGGCCGGCCGGCCGCTCATACTCAGGATTTTCCCTTAATTCAGTATGAGACTCCGCTCGCTTCGCTCGCTCCGTAATAAGCTGCCAATCTGCAGATGAGAGGCACCCGCCGCCGATCGTCATGCATTTTAGTTGTAAAGTTCATCAAACCCGGCTGCCGATGCCTTGAAGACCGAGCAAATTTGGAGAAAATGCACCTTTTTCCAGCGCGTGCCACGTGCGAACCATCCACCCCTCGAGACTCGAAACACGCCACTGCACGTGCGCGTGACGTCATCAGCACGCTACGAAAATTTCAGCCCCATCGACCGCACCGTTTGACCTGCGCACGGCGTCAAAGCACACCTCTGCACGGTGCAAACAGACACACAGAGACAGAGTTTCATTTCACAAATAGTATAGTAGACAAGCGGCTGCGCCACTTGCTTCGCGGCGTAGCCATAAAATACGCAGCAGCCAGTTTGCTTTCGAATGGAGTTTGATTCATACCGATGAGCCGTCTGGAAGCAGATATATAAAGGAATATTCTGACGGCTTAGTTGGATAAAATTTGGGTCATCCGGGGTCAAGTCAGGTCAAGTCGGTCATCCCTGGTCACATTGGGCCAGGAAGGTCACCTTCCGTCAGGCCAGGTCGTATAGGTCACCACGTCACATTGGATCGGCCTGTACCACACTTCTACCCACACCACTACCACTACCCCTACCCCCTACCACTACCCCTACCCCTACCACTACCCCTACCACTACTCCTACCACTACCCCTACCACTACCCCCAACACTACCACTACCCCTACCCCTACCCCTACCACTAACCTACTACTACCCTACTACTACCCCTACCCCTACCACTACCACTACCCCTACTACTACCCCTAACACTACCCCTACCACTACCCCTAACACTACCCCTACCCCTAATACTACCACTACCCCTACCGCTACTCCTACCAATGCTACTACCACTACACCTACCACTACCACTGGGTCATGTGAGGTCACAGACTTTCAGATAAACTGATAAACTAAAAGTGTTCCTAGCCTTGCTCCTAATCTTGTCACTTATTATTCTTAATCATATTTGGTGGAAATGTCGCTTTGTGACAAATGTGGCGCATTGCGACAAAAGTGGTGCATTTGTACTTGTCGTTTTGTCATGCATCCTTCTACCGAATGACACCTTTATCGGACCATATTTGAAGTTTTGCGGTTAGCGACAAATATGGCGCCTTGTGACCAACGTGGCGCACTGCGGCAAACGCGTCGCATTTGTGTAAGCGCATTGAAAACTGTCTTTATTTACCGAAATGCAACACCTTCATTCGCCTCTGTTTATCAAAATAAATAAGCTGTCAATCCGCAAATGAGAGGCACCCGCCGCCGATCGTCATGCATTTTAGTTGCAAAGTCCATCAAACCCGGCTGCCGATGCCTTGAAGACCGAGCAAATTTGTGAAGAAATACGCACTTTTCCAGCGCGTGCCACGTGCGAACCATACACCCCCCGGGACTCGAACCTCGACACTGCACGTGCCCGTGACGTCATCAACACGCTGCAAAAATTTCAGCCCAATCGACCGCACCGTTTGACCTGTGCACGACGTCAAAGCACCCCTCTGCACGGTGCAAACAGACACACAGACAGACAGAGTTTCATTTCACAAATAGTATAGTAGATATGTAAGAAATATAACCGGCCTGCCTCTGCCAAACTCAGCACCGGTTTCAGGAACCGTTATCTCCCGGCCGACTGCAGTGATCGCTCCTCTAACTGCACCTCCCTCCGTCGTGTTCCAGACGCGCTCAAGGAGTTCGTCGTGGTGCTCCCCCACGAGAGTCTGCAGGTGCTCACTCCTCTGATGTTACACGCTCACTCTCCGGCGGCGCGCGAGGGGACCGACCCGGCGCCGCTGGGCCCCTTCTTCCCGCGTCCGGGCCAGGCGGCTCCGCCTGCGGGAGCGCCCAACCTGCGGCCGGCCCGGCCCCTGCTTCAGATGAGCGTGCCGCGACTACAGCTGCCGGCCAACAAGGTAATGGGAGGGGTGACATGGCGGGGCAGTGGGCATTCGGCGGGATGGCGAGGGTGGTGGGCTGAGAGATTTGCACGTCTTAGAATGTGGACTGATATGCATTTATTGTTGGTAGATACCGGCCGCTTACCCAGGCGACCTGAATTTTTTGATATATGCCCTCGCCCGTCATAATTCTACCATATGTCCGTGCCGCCAGTGCGAGCGTGACGAGTACGACCGTGCGCTGCTCGAGTACTTCCTGCCGTACCACGTGCTGGCCGACCTGATGTGCCGCGTGGCCATCAACCACGACCTTCTGACGGAGCCGCTGGTGACGCTGAGTGTGCTGCTGGGCATTGACGGCGTGCCCCTGCACCTGGCGCACTTTGCCAAACTGTGGATCGACGTCTACCAGACCAAGGTAGGGGAGAGGCGGGGAAGATGGGGGGAGGGAGATCGGTTTTGGGATGAGATGGAACTGTGCAATCTTGGCAGAGTGTGTTGGGGCTGCGAGAATAGCTGTATTGTAATTGTAGCTCATGTTGCAGTATTGGAATTATAAGGTCCAAGCATTGGCTGAAACGTAATATTTAAGCATGGTATTTTATCGAGACTGGATCCTAACAGAAGAATGCACAAAGTAGTTGAATATATCAGCGTGTGAAACTTCCTAAGCTATGCATTTCCCAAATGACAGATATTCTGCAAAGCCGATGGTATTCTGTTCAACATCCCGCCTGGTATCCCTGCACAACCTAGCACTCCATGCGTTCAGCAATCCTTCCCGAGTCATTAACTGGCCCTCATTTCGCCAGGCGATGGAGAAGCACATCGAGCGTCTGCTGAGCTGCACTCAGCTGGCCGAGTACCTGCAGCAGGTGCTGCTCACCGCGCGGCCATCGCTCACCAACAGCGTCATCTACAAGTTCTGCTCCCTATTCCTGCCAAAGGTCAGTGTGACGTGCCGCTCATAGGGGTTCAATTTGTGTAGTGGCAGGGGGATATGGTACTTTATCAGTGCAGTGTATATTAGGGTCACTGTTTTCCTGGTAACAAAAAAAAGACGATCAATCAGCATGGAAGTTGGGACGAATGTCGCTATTCATTTTCGAGATCACTATCAGATACCCGATTAGTACGAAGTAACTGGACGGGTAGACGGGCCTCTGACCGGTTCTGTGTGCTCCTGTCGCGCAGGTGAGCTGGGAGCGGTGGTCGCCGGCCGCGCAGCTCTCGGTGCTCGCCGACCAGGTGACGGCCGACCTGGTACAGCTCGGGGACGCCGCGGCCGGCGCGCAGGCGCAGCTGGCCACCCGGCTGACGGGCCAGCTGCGCGCGCTGTCACTGCTCTACCACGCGGCGCCGCCGCCCCCGCCGCCGCCGCCGCCGCTGCTACTGGCCGCCCTGCAGCAGACGGCCAGCAAACTGGACCTGCCCGTGACGCCGGCGCCCGTGCCGCCGCCGGCGCAGGAGCCGGGCCCGGCGCCGGCGGCCGCTGCCTCCCTCTCCACCACCGCCGAGCGGACAGGTGAGTCCCCCTCCCTCCCAACTGAGCGTCTCTGGGAGCCCTCCAATTCACGGTGCGTCTCTGTCCACCGACTGTGCGTCCCTGTCCACCACGGCCGAGCGGACAGGTGAGGCCTCTACCCCCCAACTGTGTGCTCTGTGAGCCCTCCGTCCCTGTCCACCGACTGTGCATCCCTGTCCACCACGGCCGAGCGGACAGGTGAGCCCGCGGGCCGAGGTTCACGGGGGGAGGAGGTAATCGATCAGGTATGGGGGCTGCTGGTCGCTGCATAATGTTGTATTGTAGGTGTTAAATTGTGCTCGGCGTGACGCTAGCTGTTGCGACTGTTTGTGTGTAGAATTTAAATGGCATGCACGATTGGACTACATATGCTAAAAATGATTTTCAGTTCTGTTTTCTACGTCATATGTACGCTCCCTACATGGGACAAACTGTATTTTTGTTTGTAGAGCGCTGCACGGCTCCCACCGTGTCGCTCCGGTCCGTGCCCCCCCCCCCCTTCTGACAGTCTGTGCCGCCCCCTGACAGTCTGCACCGCCCCTGACGGTCCGTGCTGCTCTGTGGTGGTCTGTGCCGCCTTTTGACAATCGGTTCCGTTCGTCTTTCTGTGCCACAGACAGCGCCAGCGGCGCAGAGTCGTCGGGTGCCAGCGGCTGCGGAGCCAGCGGCGAGCCCTCGGACGACTCTGGCGACGCGGCCGGCTGGCGGCCCGTGCTGGCCCGCTCGGTCCAGATGCTCAGAGACCAACTCACTACCAGCAAGGCTTGTGATCGCAGGGCGTAGGTGCCCTGCCGCGCGGGCCCGGCCGGCCGCGGCGCGCCCGCCCAGTAGCCGCCGCGCGCCGCCCGGCCGGCCGGCCGCCACTGTATTTATCTATTTTCTTACGTCGCTTTGGAAAGACATTTATGTGATCCGGTTTTTTTAGACTGTCCCGCGATTCATCCTTATTTACGGATTGATGTGTTTGTTTTTTACTTTGAACTTAGTTTGGTCTTGAATATACGGTTGTTGGCCGTCGTGCGCTGCTGCGATTCGCTGTTTTGCTTGTGACGGTTGAATATCAGATGCAAGGCCCTATATACCATCAGATGGTTCTCAGGTTGCATTGGACATACGTGCTGCGGCAAAAGATGCGTGACAGCGTGACAGCTTCTAGGCGAATGGCTAGCGCCTAGCGACCGGCGAAATCCTTATCATTCCGAAGTTCGATCCACCGAGCGCTCCTCTCTGATGCCTGAAACAGAGATGCAGAGAGATGAAACAGAGACTGAGTGGACAAAGACGAAGCTATGCTAGTCTACGTACGAATGCTGGCAGATTTTTCTGGTGAATGGTCTGTTGCTGGCCGCTGGGTCAGGAAAAGGAGAAAATTATCGTGAAGTTTGGATGGAAAAAGCTTAATTTTCCGACTTGAACTGTTAGACAGGAGGGAGATAGTGCGGCGGTGGTCGAATCGGCCTTGGTATTGGTGTAGATCGCTTGGCCCTGAGCTCACTTCCCAAGGTGTTGTGTGCATCGGAAGAAAAGTGCCTTGCGCAAGCTTGCAGCTGTTTAATTGATGACTAGCCTCGATTTATCACAACCTTGAATGACAAGCCAAAAGCAGCAAAGATCTATTCATTTAATTTCGTCGCCTCTGCTCATAAAGATAAAAGGAAAGTTATATGACGTCAAACTTTCTCGATCGACAAATGAGCAACTCCAAAAAATGGTTCATGACGTCATTAATTCAAAGAATCGGCACTTTTCTTATTCTGATTGGCCAAGCGTCCGATCAGCAGAAGTTTGTGAACAGCCGAAGAACATATCGGAAATGAAAAGGCGAAACTGGCGCGAGGGATAGGTGGGTTTTGGGCATTTTATATTGAAAAATGAGATAGTAATGTGGGGGTTGGGATGAGATTCTAGCTGATTCTAGCCTAAAAATCCAGTTATTTGGGTTCAGTCGCATGAAAAATCGCTGGGCCTAGTAGTGTCTTCCTGGCTGCTTGAAACAGGGTGAGTGTTTATTGCTTTAACTTTTGCTTGACCCCACAATATGTTGTGAAATAAGTGCACTTTTGGCAATATCTGGGCCCTGTTTCATGGCACTTCTATGGCATACTGCTTAGCGCTTATAGTGGTGTATTGGGTTTCCATAGAATTTTAAGGAAACTCATGCTCACAATGCTGCCGATGCTTGACCATCAAACCTAATTTGTTTCAAACTCCCCACCAATACAGCAGCGCAGCACAGCGCATTGCAGTGTTGGGCCATGAAACAAGGCCCTGAACTGGAAGTGACTGAAGATGATGATAGTGTTTTGATAGAAAATTCCAACTTGAATAGAGTTAAATGCTTGATTCTGCTTATGAATGCATTCATCAATCTAGATCCTTAAGTGAAGTAAGAGAAGGGCTGCACACAGGCACAAAGACTGCAGTATGCATAAGCCATAAATGATTGGCCAGCAGGCCAGTAGGAGAGCTAAGTGAGAAATGAATCTGGCAATGTTGAGTGCCAATGAGTCTGTCCTGAGGGCTGTTCACAGGCCCTGTGTGTGATCGTACCGCACACAGCCTCCAAGCTCCGCCCACTGCGTCCCTACATCAGCCTTCTGTCACCGCACACAGTTATCGCTGTGGCTGGTCAGTGGTCGGGACTGGCCACAGCGGACCATCCACCGCACGCAGCCGTGACGTTAGAACCGCCTGCCCATCTCCTACCCCCACACCTGCTGCACACACCGCACGCAGCAGTGTGCGATGCCCGTGAACACCCCTCTGTAATATGACGTCAAACTTTCTCGATCGACAAATGAGCAACTCCAAAAAATGGTTTATGACGTCATTAATTCAAAGAATCGGCACTTTTCTTATTCTGATTGGCCAAGCGTCCAAGAACTGACAAGAACTGCTTTTGTTCAAGAGACCAAGAACTTGTGTGTGTTGTGACGACTTCACCGCTACTTGATCGCCTTAAGCCCGAGTACCACCATCCCTTGCCGCCGGTCACAGCCTATCTCCGATTATATATGTTGTTGTATGTTGTTGCCGACTAAACAGCCTATCTCCGATATCAGAGCAGCTTGCTTTGCACAAAAGATGGCATGTGAAGTGTAAACTGTACAACAAGCTACATACATGTAGTTGGATATATAAATGTGCATAATTGGAATTTCTTGTTTCAATAAGTTGATGGATAAACATATGAATTAGGAGTAGGACTTTTAGTGGCCACTGGCATTTCTTGCATATTTTATGGCAAGTGATGATTTCAGGGGGTGCTGTATCATTGTCATATATTGATATGAGCACAAGACAGGTTGTTTAAATGCTGGGCCTGAAACATAGCTTTATTTCCTCGATTGACTTGTATTGGTGAAGACACTTCACTGAAACATCAGACCTCATTTGGCCTGTATGAAAATCTGCATTCATTACCAGCCTACCCCTTAGCTCAGTTTGTGGAGTATTGGACTCCTGGGGGTGAGAGCCCTGGTTTGAGGTGCTCCAGCTCTCAATATTTGAGACTCCTGACAGCGGCTGGTGGGAGCAGCCGCAGTCAGTTGAAATCAGTTGAATGGGACAGCCCATGTCTGTGATGGACAGGTTAAACTTGTGTCTAAATTCTCCTGTTACCCGGAATTGTGCGATCACATGGTAGGGATCAGAGTCTACGCAAGAAGCTCGGCTTAGCGTAGGATCCGGCTCTGTGAATCTGTTCATTCAAACATCCGAGCTTAGTTTATATAGAAAGTTAACAAGTTGTGTTGTGACGACTTGGGAGGTAGCTTCTTCCTGTAAGTTTTATCTCCCTGCAAAAGCTGGTTAGTCATTTCCTCAAATTGCCATTAAATGCTCAAGGTCTATAGCATATAAACAATACACGGTGGTATGGTTGATACTTGATACGCTGTTGCTCTTGTCTCTGTCGATCGTGTATCCGAGCGAGATCACTGAACTGTAGTTGGGTTTATCAGTGGCACTCAGCTGCTCAGTCGCGGGCCGCGGTACTTCACTGCTACTGAAGCGAGTGCCACCAAACTAGCTGCCCTTCAAAGCCTATCTCCGATATCAGAGCAGCTTGCTACCCTCGATCCGAGACCTTTTGACCGGTGAGAGCATCACGTTGTCTTGCTTTATCTCATATCGGGCTTTGAGTGCACTGGGTGACCAGAACTATATTCAGCGCGCTGGTGCAGCAATTTTTAACGTAAGCAGTCATGTTCCTTGTTGTTTCTGGATGTTTTGCGTGTATTACGTCACCGGCCCATGTGTCTCCGCAGGGTGCGTCCTCCGCCTCTGAAGAGCCGGTGGTGAGGATGTTCCCTCCCATGGTGTCGGCGTCGCCGCCCCCCTCTGACGATGAACTGTCGGGCGATGACGGCGATGAGCTGGGCGTCGCTGACTCCTCGTTCGATATCACAGGTACGCTCCTCGGGATTGAGCGTGTTTGATTATAGGAGTGACCACATTGGCTTACATTGATAACGCTTTTGTAACGCTAGCCAACGCTAGCCACTTACGGCCATAGTTTTGCCCAAGCTGATAAAATCCAATCAACTTACTGAACATCCAAACTGCATAATTTGTTCGTTTATCAATGTTGTTTAGCTGTTGCCTCCATTTCTATAAATTTGTTCGTGTCGAAAACCTGTTTTGTTCCCCCAGGTTTATCTCAGAAATTGCCGGTGTGTCAGCCGCCGAACCACAAGCCGCCGGCGCCGGTCTCCAGCCGTACCTACTCCCCGGACCCGGCACGGTCGAGTCCGCCGCCGCCGGCCGTGCACCGTCTGCCCTCGGACGACTGGGGAGAGTTCAGCGGCGCCCCGGCGGGCGCAGACCCCGCCGCGCCGGTCCCGGCACCTCCCGCGGCGCCCCAGCAGTTCTCCGGGTCAGAGAGAGACGTGAACGGTACTGAAGTCTCGCTGTCTGAGGTCCGCGCGGCGACAGTGTCGGTGGATGCGTCACGAGCGACCGGTGTGAGACAAGAGCGCAGTATTTTCTCGGACAGTGAGAGTGACAGTGAGGAGGCTAACGGACCTCAGCGGGGAGGAGAGGCGAGCCCTGCTCCACCGGTGGCGGCTAGTGAGCGTGTGCAGCCCGGTCAGAGTAAGGCAGTTATCGAGGATAACGAATCTGCGAGCGAGGCGAAATTGCACCGGGAAGGAGACAGGACGGCATCCCAGACGGTGACGTTTCAGAATGGAACTGACGAGCTTTCCAAAGTGGCAGCGGGCGGCGACTCCGATAGTGACGATTTCGGTGATTTCGGTGGTTTCAGTGCAGCGACCGCGAGTGAACCAGTGACCGCGGTGAATACAGTGACAGTGGTGAATCCAGTGACCGATCAGTCACTGGCACTGGACAGTTCCGTGCCCGGTCACGGAAGTGACAGTCAGTGTGCCGCGGACACTCCCCCATCTCTAAAATCAAACTCCAGTAACGGCCGAGAGGAAACCTTCAGTACGGACATCGACTCGCGCGTCTCTAATGTTAAACCTCTCGCGGCAGATGTCGGTAGCTCTGCCGTCTCAAATGGACCAGGTAATGCTATCAATGATAGTACGGCAATGGAAGGCAGCTCAGACCGTATCCCCTCTCCGGATGATGGCGTGAAGTCCGCAGAAGCAGTCGGCTCCTCTGAAGTCGCGGAGGACCCACACGATGCCAGCCTGGTCCCCGAGACCGCGCCCTCGAGTGATTCGGGGAGCGCACCGTCTTCCCTCGGCAGCTCGCCCAAACGTGCCAAATCGCCGGATAATGCCGAAACGCGCACAAAACCAGAGAAAGCAACCGACGAGAGTGTGCCCGGGGATGACTTTGGCGATTTTGCAGCTCCCGCTGATGATTTTGGCGATTTTACTGCGCCGGCTGGTGACTCATCAGCCCCTTCTGATGAGTTCGGTGATTTTACCGCTAAAACTTGTGATGTTTCTGCGCCCGCTGAGAATTTAGGCGACTTTACCGCCCCATCTGATGTCCCCGCGCCGGATGACGATTTTAGCGATTTTACTGCGCCAACTGAGGACCGATCCGCCCCTACGGACGATTTTGGCGATTTTGCCGCACCGTCCGGTGACGCCTCAGGACCAACTGACGACTTTGGCGACTTCGCCGCGCCAGCTGACGACTTTGGCGACTTCGCCGCACCAACTGACGACTTTGGCGATTTCTCGGGCCCGGCCGCGAGCTCCGGGGCCGGCTGGCCTCCG
The DNA here is from genome assembly GCF_019059575.1 of Amphibalanus amphitrite. NCBI lineage: Eukaryota > Metazoa > Arthropoda > Thecostraca > Balanomorpha > Balanidae > Amphibalanus > Amphibalanus amphitrite. Next base: position 74,390 of record NW_024883303.1, read on the forward strand.
GACGGGGTGGACGGCGGAGGAGGGTTTGCTGATTTCGGCGCGGTGTTCGCCGCCCCGTCCACTGAGGCGCCGCTGGAGGCAGAGGGTCAGCTGGCCGACCCGGCCTCGCTCAGTGACGACGATTTCGGCGACTTTGAGGACTTCCAGGCACCCGTGCCGCAAGAGCCGGCGCCGATCACTGACGAGGTATGTGTATCGGTGGGGAGACGTGCTGAAATTTTTAGAGGCTGTTTGTGATTGCTACAATGGTGTTGTGGGAATCTGAACAATGCGGCTATTGTTTAGGCTTGGTACCTACTTTTTATTGCTTTTCTATTGTTTATAGGTGGTTATTTCAACTGAATGTGTGGATTTGTGAACAAAGCTAGTATTGTTAGGCTTATATAGATGCTCGTTCCACGCTTTAAAATTCGCGTGTCATATTTTTGTGGCTGGTGACACGCTCGAGCGCTTGTTTAGCCGTTGTGTACGTCAGTTTCCCCTTTTTGGCCTAAAAAACATCCGACGTAACCGAATGTTCACCGGGGTCCTGGAAATCAATCCCAAGTCCACCTAAAACCCTCTATTCCCTAATAGGTTCTGTATGCCCCTAACGTTCCGCTGCTGTGCCATTGGTTCCGCCTGTCTCACTGGTTCCCCCTGACCCCGCCAGGCGGTGGTGTCGTCGCTGCTGGCGCGCCTGTTCCCGCTCTGTGAGGAGGACCGCGAGCCGGCCTCCATCCCGCTGGACGCCGGCGGCGTGTGGTACCAGCTGCGCGAGACGGACGCCACACCGGCTCTCCAGTACCGCTGGCCGGCCGGCCGCAGCTACACGGCACTCCTGCACGCGCTCAGAGTGGACGCCAGCAATATCATCGTGAGTGCGGGTGGGCAGAGACAGTCTGTCGAGGAAAGCGGCGAGCCAGGCTGTGGTGACAAAAGGCATGTCATTTATTGGTGGTGGATGAAATTGGGGATATGTTAACGTATTCCAGTATGACTGTGGACCTCGGGATACGAACGTGTTTGGTGATAAGAAATTATGCGACAGGACGACTCATCACTTGATGCACCCACTTCTCTTTTTTCAAGGCACTCACTCATGATATTTTTCTGAAATGATAGGTGGTTGCTTGAGTTATGTCGTCGTGCAATGGGCTGTTATGGACTGGTGTCACCAAGACGTTGATTCTCATGGTACTTACGCGTCATTACGTGTATATCGATAGTTCATTGTGCGTTCATTGGGTGGTGCCGCGCCGCGCTGCTTTCTCCGGTGAGCCAGTCGTGCTCACGGTGTGAAACTGCGCTCCTCCCACCTCACTGACACCCTTTACAGAGAACTGCCGCTCTGCCTGATAGCGGCGAAACCGTCCCACTACCGGGCGCCGATGATAGAATGGCGGGCTGGGATTGTCTGCTGGTTTAAGTCGTAGTTAACTCGGTAACTCCGTTGTCATCTATTGTGTATCCACGTGCTTGTGCAAGAGTCAGTGCGTAGTAACGGGACTTTATCATCATTGGATCATCATTTCTTACGATCTCGCCTTCCGCCGTTAGTGGCTCGCCCCAGCGGCCGTGACCCTGCCGTGTGCTCCCAGTATCCGTGGTCCCTGGCCGTCCCCGCGCGGGCGTCGCGTCTCCGCCGTGGGGTCAGATTGGCCGTGTCGTCAGCCACATCATTTGTCACTCGCGGGGTTTGATGAGAGCCGCCGCCCGGATTCCGGACCGTGATGTGGCCTGGGGTCAGCGCGGTAGGGGCAGACGTGTGGATGGCACTGGAGGAGCTAAGATTGAACGTGGAGGATTACTGGTGTTTGTGTACGAGTTTTGCACGGGAGGGATTTTTGTGTAGGCATGATTCGTATGGTCTGCTTGCTGTGGTTTCTAGCCTGTTTTTAATCGTGTGTGTCCCGGCGTTTTGCAGAATTTCGGCGGCTGGGGCGGCCGGCCGAGCCGGTTCGGCCAGCCGCTAGGGTCCGATTCGATCCTGCAGCCGGTGAGGGCGGTGCTGGAGCCGACGCCGGCAGCGCCGCCGACGCCGCCCTCCCAGCCACCGCCCCAGCAGCAGCGGCAGCAGCAGTCGGTGCAGCAGCAGCAGCCGTCACCGCCGGCCGGCAGCGAGGTACAGCGGCCTTACTAAATGATATTTGTGTATTTTCTGATAGCCCGTCGTGTTATACGCTCGTTAGATCTTTTTTGTTGGGAAAGCCAGTGGTGTAGTTTGAACACCGTAATATAGAGGTATTGCTTAAAACATCTATTCACATCATATGCTGGCATTTTTCGAAATGTGCTTTCCTGAATCGATTTGATTGAATGACCCTTTATGATCTTTCCGGATTGAATTACCCTTTATTCGCCACGGCCATAACTCCCAGCCAACAACAGGAGGCGGTGGTCTGAGATATCCCCGGTTTCCTTCCATCAGGTTCCACCGGCTGCGTTTGACTGGAACAGCGCCGGCCTGAAGAACCCGCTGGACTCGACAGGTACGTGCTATCCCTCCCTTCCCCTACCCTGTCGGGCCAGCGGCCAATGCAGACGCGGGTCGTGTCGGGTAGGTCACGGGCAGGCCAGGGGTGTTAGCTAATGCGGCCCGCCCGGCTGTGTCGGTAACGGGGCGTTCCCCTGTCGTGTCAGCGTGTCGTGCGCCGTGACTACCGATGGGGTACTGATGACACGGGGACAGAGGTCATGGGTGACAGCGTGTCACCGTGTTAAGTGTGTTAGCGCAGCAGTCCGTGATCCCTCAGTGGCGGTGGTCCTACCTGGGATGATTGGGAAATTTAATAGTGTCTAGGATTATCCCGGGGTCGACTTCGAGCATTTATTGATGGTTGAGCCACATTGTCTCGAGCCACGTGGCGAGATTTTCGTTTGGATGGATCTTTTCGCGTCATTTATCTTTCCGGGCACCTTCAAAGAAGCATAAGCCGCTCATTGAGATATTTTCAAATAGGTTCGATTGTTATCCTGCATTTAGCCATTCCAATTACCAAACAGAGGCCTCTTGCATCGAAATGCATGCTTAGGTAGATTGCAGTTCTCCGTTTTGTTTGCGCTGAATACACTCTAGAAAAACTTTACCATGACATCTGCTTAGAAATGTACCTGACAACTGTAGCTTTGAGATAGGAAGTGGATGTAAAATTGTTCACCGCCGTTGGTAAGTTTACTGCGTAGGCGCTAGGAATAAGCCAATACTATCTGGCTGGTTATTTTGGTGCAAGAGGTTTCTGGTGATGGTTGCGGCGGAATTTTCCAGGTAAGGCTTGTTTGCAATGTGGGCTGCCGCTGCGGTGAATGGGCTGCTAACTATGTGTATCTGAACTTAACGAGCTTCCAGCTCTGTTTGGCTTCAACTAATCGCTTATCGATTTCCACTGAGGATTATTTGACCGACATGCTTGTAACCGGGACTGCGGACAACCAATGCCATATTGCCAGCCATGAGACTGTTTCCTGTCTCACCTCTACCGATTACAATCATTCCGTACCGGAGAGGTCCTGAAGCACGGCCTTTATCGTTGAAGTGTTATTCCTCTGACCCCGCGGTCCCTCGAGATTTCATCGCTGGCCGAGACCATTCCGTTCATGGCAGGTTATAGCTTCTCTTTTGCGTCATATCCATGCCCGATTCCGTCCTCCGAACGGATAAAGGAATACTGTTACTGTCGACATTATTCCATGAAAGATGAAATGTGCTCATCGCCCATCTCTCGTCGCTCATGCTCTGTCGCTTCCGTCCCCTTACTAACACCATCGGTGGCCGGTGCTTAACCCCCCCCCCTCCCCCCTCCCCTGCCCACTACTAACCCCACCTTTGCTGACCCCCCGGCCTCCATCTGCCCACTACTAACCCCACCTTTGCTGACCCCTCCCCCCGCTACTAACGGCTACAGGTCCAGAGGGGTACGGCCTGCTCGGTCTGGACATGTTTGACACGGACACGCGTCCGGTGGCCGCCTCTGACTCGTTTCTATCGTGTAAGTGCGCCCGGTGGGTCTGTCCGTCTCCCGTCTGTGTTCGTGCGGCTGCTCCGAGGCTGAGAGACCGCGTGGAGCCGCCCCTGTACCGGAGACCGGCGGTGCTCCGTCTGCTTCCTGTCGTATTTCGTTCTTTGGGGATGTTTTGATGTTACATTTTTTCAGTTGGTGACGTCTGTTCTGTCTTTGGATGACGGCAGCTTTCGTTTCTGTATTATTTTGATGCATTTTCTTTCGTTCCCTTATGTTGGATTGACGACGGTTGGCATGGATGGTAATGTTCAGTCATTTTTTATCATGCCTGCCTGGAATGCCAGTGCTGCTGCTGCAACTTCCATCGCTCCACGTGATTCTATGTTTCGTTCATGTTTGTTTCCGTTGCATGTGACAAGCCTGACACCGAATCAGCGGATACGGTGTCCATCGTTTGTTGGCATCTTGCTGCACTGTTTCCACTGGGCTGGTTTTGTTTGGTCGCCTGTCTGTCCCTGAATATGGAATCGATTCGCCCATTCCGGCGATGAATATTTACTTGACTGCGGTTCAAAAAGCCGTACAGTTTGGAGTTAACAGGGAATGCGAACTGCTTAACGTCAGACTGGTGTTTTCAGTGATGTCTATCTTCTTGGGCTGTGCTCTGTTTGCTTTGTGAATGCTTTATCACAAACATTTGTGATGTTTAACTTGGCTATTTTGGTTACCGTCTTCCGTTAATTTGCATCTTGAATGCTTATTAGGCATGCCGTCACGGGTCCACGTCAAAACAGCTAGTGACTATTGAGCTAGTGACTTTTGAGCTAGTACAAAAGAGCTAGTGCTTCAAAACAGCTAGTGACAAAACAGCTAGCGCCAAAATAGCTAGTAATGCAAAATAGCTAGTGCATCAAATCAGCTAGTGACAAAACAGCTAGCGTCAATATAGCTAGTAGAGCAAAATATAGCTAGTGCTTCATTATAGCTACTGACAAAATCGCTAGCTTCGAAATAACTAATGAAGCAAAGTAGCGGATTTGTACTAAGTACGAGCAGCTATTATAGATTCTTTCCCGATGAGTCCTTAGATTCTTTCCCGACGACGAGTCCCGACCGGTAGAAGGAACAGAAGAGCACCGTTGTTTGACACAATTATTTGGAATGTTAGAAGGACAGAGCTGGACGGGATCCCTAGGACAAGCAACAAATTAGAAGCGTGGCACCGGGGAATTCAAGGCATGTTTGACTCATCACAACTATCATTATTGAGATTTTTCACCGTCATCCAAATCAAGTGGCCAGGATGTTCCACACAGAGACATTAATGCCAGATTAGTTAGACCCTCTTCTTAGACCCTACAGGGAAGGCATTATTAGCAAAACAAGAATTCATTCGGGGAGTAGGTTTCAACATCACTTTGAATGTTTGAGATGGCATATCGCGGGAAAAACATTTACAGTAATAGATATCTTGCATTTTCGAAGCGAAGTGAATGGGAAGGGAACAGAGGTCCAACGAAATAGCAATTTTGGCGATAGCTTTTTCGTCACTAGCTGTTTTGAGGCACTAGCTCTTTTGCTTCACTAGCTGCTTTAACGCTAGCTGTTTTGTCACTAGCTGTTTTTATGCACTAGCTATTTTGCTTCACTAGCTATTTTGACGCTAGCTGTTTTTTCACTAGCTGTTTTGAAGCACTAGCTGTTTTGTACTAGCTCAAAAGTCACTAGCTCAAATGTCACTAGCTATTCTGACGTGCACCCGCCGTCACGCCATTCATGCCCGCCGACCCCGGATGTTTTTCGTGCGAGTGTCTGTCGGCCGTACGGACGGAGCACCGTATCCGTAATTCATGTGGCCGGTGCATGCACGGCGGCGCCCTCAGTTGCATGTAGCTCTATGTCGTGCCGTCAGCACGTTTCGCGGTCGCCACCCGGCCGGTCCTAATTTGATGTGTCGTCGGGCAGGACGTGCGACCCCTGTCAGCTTGGGCCGGGCGGGTGACCCCTGTCAGCTGGGGCCGGGCGGGCGACCCCTGTCAAAGCTGGAGGGCGCCCCTCCTCACTGTCACTGACACTGGCACTGGCACTGGCACTGGCACTGGCACTGTCACCGTCACTGTCACCGCTGTCACTGCCACCAAATGCCAGTCCGGCTGACGGAGCCTCATGGGCATGAATTAGCCAATTGGCTGCCGTCAGAGCTGTCAGCAAACTATCGCGAACCGAATAAATGAACAGGCGACCGGGCGACAACTACATAGAATTGGTTGCTCACTTACGAAGTATCTGAATGTTGAGCTGGATTGCTGTCATATTTGATTGCTACTCACTTTTTTGGACATTTACCTCATTCATTTAGTATTTAGCATTTAGCCGCTGCGCTGCAGTATCGGTGCGTTTATGCGGCCCGCCGGCTGTTGTATTTCTCACGGCGGCGGCTCGGTGACCGTGGCAGCTGTCCCCGCTGCCCCCCCCCCCCTGCGCCGACCCGGGCGTCGGTCGCTGATGGGAGTGGCTGCATATTCAATGGGCGCGCATCGGTGCACCGTATTCCGACACCCCGGGGACGCGGGACCGGGGCCCGACCCAACACGGACGTCTGAAGGTCAATGAAATGGACCCGGAGTGAAATCGACACACCTCTGCGGTCTAATTATAGGGCTTTGGTGACAACAAGCAAACATTAAAGGAGGGGATATTCGGGGCGAATATTCATGTGCTTAGACGAAAGTCCTGTGTTGTAAACCACGTCAAAATTCCAGGTGACCTGAGCTAAGTAATTTATGGAGTTGCGCGCTCCTCTCGTTCAACTCATCCATCGTGAAATTGCCCAATTGCTGCGCCGTCCCGCGGCAGCCGCATTGAACCCACTGACCTCGAGTGGGTTAGTAAACGGTGCCATCATCGCCTATTGCGCACTCGAGGTCGATAAAAGTAGTTATCTCGGCGGCGAACTTTTCCCGCTGCTAATATTATCGCCGACTCGGTGCCGCCCCGAATGGTCAGCCGTTGGTGACTTTTTACTAAATGCATGGGACATTTCTAGGCCCTATGAAAAAAGATTGAAATTTCAGAGGCCATGGAAAGTTTATTTCATGATAGCATGTTTTTTTTAATTGTGACAAGCTCAAAGTTGTGCAATTTTTATCTACGGTTTAGGAAAAAAAACTGACTGAACTGATGGACCATATATTGTAATCTATTTCCCCTCCCCTCCCCCAATTTTTAGTATTTACAATTCACAATTCACGTACAATTTGAAGACAATTCACAATCACACTTCTTACGCTGCCTGGAGCTGCCACTGGTCGAGGCCCGGGCATAGCATACCCCATCACCGCCACCGGTGTCGGTCGCCGGCGAATCGCCGGCGGCGATGTGGCGGCGCCGCGCAGTTAGTTACCGGTGACACCGCCCGGGGCGGTACTGCCGACCGTCGCGATGGGGTCACGTCCGGAACCGTGAGGGGTGGAGCGGACGGACGGTCCGTCGTCAGCTCACCGTCCTCGGTGAAACTCTGAGCTCCTCTGCTGTGACAGACGGTGTGCTTGAAATGTCAGTTACTTTGTGTACTGGTGTTTGCGAGGCTCTCGATTACCATGACTAGTGGTGACAGAGCTGCGACACTGGGATATTTGCGCGGCTTGTCCCGCTTGGTGCCGGTGTCCCATGGTCTGGCCCGTCATTATCCCGCCTGTCCCTCGCACTGTTCCCGTCTACCTTGCTCCCCAGCTCTCTCCTTCTCCCTGTTCCTAGCCCTGTGCTCGACAGTTCTTAGTTTTTTTTTCCATCTATCGCCGCATTTGTTCCCGTTTGTCGCGGGTTATGTTCCCTTCTGTCCCCGGTTTTGTTCTGTCTGTCCGCTGCGGTGGACCCGGAGGGGGTCAGCGCGGTGCTGGCCGTTTAGAGTCGTGGCACGTCGCGCGGCTGTCGTTAGTCGCTCGTCGGGAAATATTTGGGCTGTGACCCGCCCCAAACACAGACCGTCGCCCCGGGTCGGTCACCCGCCACCACCCCCAGGCCGGCAGACACACCGGCCGGCGGTCTGGGCGGACGGCGAGCGGGTGTGTTACTCTGGCTGATGGTCTGCGGTGTCTGCAGCGCGGTGTCTGCCACCGCGCTGTCAGTGACATTGAGCCTGCCATTGTCCGCTGCAAAGCAGTTGTGCCTTCGTTTTTACGCATCGAACGTAAAATGATTGCCTTTCGAATGTTAGCCCTCTGTGACGACAAAAGAAATCTGGCTGAACTAATAGGTAATGGACGCCATGCCAGCAATGCCCTGGGATTGGTGATTGTTCACTACTGAACTGAACTGAACAATGTTTAGTTTGTTTTACAGCTACCCTGAAACAACTATGTAAGTTTGTTGTTACATAGTTGAAGAATGTTATGTAAGATTCTTGTTTGTACCTATTACCTATAAACGTTTGTCTTTGGTGTAGGTACCGTAAACCGGGGTGAGTTGATATGGGGTGGTGAGTTGATATAAATTGCTCGAAAAATGTTAAAATGTGTGCTGCTCATCCATTTGTAAACCAATTTTTAGTTTTATTTTTCTGTGAAGTGAAGCAACCAATAAGTGATGCATATAGCTGAGAAAGGCATGCATGTGGTGCAGTGCCTTCTTAACACATTACTTTTTTCAAAGTCCTTTTTTTCTTCTGATTTTGAAACTAAGGAAAAGTCCCCACCCTACAGCAAAGACGGTGGATATTCATGAAACAACATGCACTGGGAAAGAAACTACCATCAATTTACTGTTGATCCCAGGTAGTTTTGGGTTTCACCTATAACAACGCTTTTTTATAATTTTAAGAAAAGTGACAGGTGGTGAGTTGATATGCCATCAGGTGGTGAGTTGATATGCATGATAAAAGCTGATACCAGGCTGGTAGGCATGCAAATTAGCATGAAATATGGGTCTGCAGGTAAGACAAAGTCAATTAGACCAACTCTTCTCCTTTTCTTTCCCCACATCATTCCATCAACCCCAAAAGCTTTAGTTTTTTTTTCTGAATGCTTGAGACGAGGCCTGTTAGTATCACTGATGTTAGTTGTCGGACTTTCGTCCCCGTCTTGAGTTGAGATGTTAGTTTCACAACGTTTCAGCCAGTAGCTTCTCCGGCCGTAGTCAAGCCTGCCTCGATAGTGGAGTGGTTACAACCGTGGACCATCACCGGGGAAACCCGAGTTCGATTCCCGCTGACTACAGGAGCTTTCGAACTGTTTGACGCGTACGGCGCAACGCCACCAACATCCAGGTCCTTGAGGGTCAAAGAACACCTGACGAGTGACGACGGCCGGAGAGTAACTGGCCGAAACGTTATGAAACTGAATCTCAACTCAAGACGGGGACGAAGGTCCGACAACTAACATCAGTAACCCCAAAGTTTTTTTTCTGTGGACATACCTAACATGAAAAAAGGCACAGCACAGCTCCCTGTCAAGTCTCAAGATGGCTCCCTACAAGCTACAAAGGAACACTATAGAACACCTATATTACATACAGATTAAAAAAACTGTTATATTTATTCGTAGTTTCGAAAATGACAGAACTGTCATTTCTGTATGGCTAACAGCGCGGGAATTCTGATCTCGTGAAACTGATTAGTTTTCCTGCTTGGCAGTTGCCAACCGAGAATGAGAGGCAAAATGAAATGGAACAAACAATATAAAGAAATTGACTGGTGTTTAGCCCTCGCCCGTATTCGTGTTTTGCCAGCGTTTAACGTATGGGGGGGGGGGGTCCGTTGGAATCCCATCGTCGTTTGGCCCCTGGTGGAGCTAGAGCTTCGCGGAAAAAATGAGCGTGTTGCCCGAGACGCGAGGAAGCCGATGATAACCAACTTGGTCATTGGTTAACCTTCCAGGCCAGGTCAATTACCCAGAAGTCGGGAAAATAGGGGGTTATTTGAAGTTCGTAAAGCGAGTTTATTATTTTTTTGGCTGTTGCTGATCGCGAATGTCATGTTAGTTTTGCTCACAGATGTCTTCGTACATTTAGGCCAGGTCAGGTCAGGTCAGGTCAACCAGTAGGTGTCCTGCCGGCTATCCATAGGGAGTGTCAAGTGTCAGCTACCACTGACGGTGTCGTAACATGTTATGAAGGCACTAAAACTACTTCATAAATGATCAAATGCATGTTAAATTCGAAATCGGCCCGAAAAAAACTACCCTAGAAACATGTAAAACTCCAAAAAGTGAACCGAGGTCACCAAAGGTCAATGACCTGACCTGACCTTCAGGTGACCTTGACAGTTGACACCCAAAATACTGCGTGGGACCAACATCATTTACATGTTTGGACGTTACAATCACAAAAAGACTGGAAATGCGCGGATAATGTGAGCCGACTACGCCAAATCGCGATTCCGGCCAAGCATGGTCTCGAGAATCAGGTCACAAGTCAAAAACCATTTGAGTCAGAGTCATGAAATCTTTAGAACATGTGTAAAATTGATAAACTCGAGAGGTACTGAAAGTTTCGTCGTGATCGGCCGCTTTTTGCGCGAGTTATGTGCGAAAAGCCGAGGTGGTCCGTTCGCCCGCCTATAAGTGCGAGGGTTAATTTTGGCTTTTGATGCCGAATTCTGTTTTATGTCGCTTAGAATACAGTCCGAATTAGATTCGCTTCACTTCACTTCATTAATATTTTGTTGACTACCAGTGAACAAAAGCTCAGAAGTATATGTATTCTTTCATTTCAATCCATTATTTCTGTCAGAGGCATATCAACCTTGACCCGCAACTGACAATGTGTTTTAATTACAAGAAAATACACTTGTAATTCCAAAATATATTGCCTGTTTTGATACCGTTGGCTTGAGGACACGTGACTAGCCAAGTTCAGAATGTTCTAAGTAAAACTAAGTATCATAAAGCGAAAAAATGATGCTGCTAAAATCAAGCCATTTTGATCGCGCTGTGTTGGACATGATTGCGTTTTCATGAATGTGAGGTCTGCTGCCAAACTACTAGCATTTTTCTAATGGTTTCTTTCAGGATGTGTTCTCTCATCCTTTTTTTAAACACTGGCATTTTATCAACTCACCTCTGAGCTTCTTTAGCCGAGAAATTTTGAAAAATCCAAAATCATATCAACTCACCCCCTGTGGGGTGGTGAGTTGATATGAACTTTGGCGTTTTAAAAAAGGGGCTTAATATATACATTTTTTATTCATTTTTGCTGATTGCCTCCCCAAGGCATGTGCCATGAAACTGGCACAAAAAGAATTCCGTAAATGAATGTCGCTTTTAACGAAATCTAGAATAACCTCAAAATCCATATCAACTCACCCCGGTTTACGGTACTGTCGCGTTTTATTCTCCTCACAATTGACCGTTTGGAATTATCCGAACCGTTTGAGTAGCTGCGTGCGCATTCGTCAGCTTCGAGTTTATGGTTGGACGCGTCATTTGATTGTTATTGGATGCCTTTTGATGGGTCATAGGATCGCCTTTATCATGCAGCAAACCAGTCTATTTAAATCGGCTTCATATTGCGAAAGTTAACCCACGAGCCGCTGGGGGGGGGGGGGGGGGCATAAAGTTGCCCCCCTTTACGTTTTGTGACATATCTCCGAAACCTGATGAGCTACGAACGTGAAACTTGGCATAGCTTCAAATGAATACCTAGGCAATGTTTGAGGAAAGTTTGGTGGTTGTAGCACCTAAGATGACGTCACAGTGACGTCATTAAGTTTTGCCGTTTTCCGATATGGACCGTTTCTGATGACGCTGAGCATGAAACTCAACTGTAAATGAACTAGACAGCACGTGCTGTCATCCTAAAACATCTAACTACACTTCCATCTAGTTTCTGACCAATAATCGGTCCTTTATATTCGGTCCCGTATATCTGATGTATCGTGAGAAATATGAGAGTCGCAAATCTATAATTTCACTTATGACGTCACTGTGACGTCATTTCAAATGGGATCAACACCAAATTTGGACACAACCTCGGCTAGGTATTCAGGAAGATGTGTGCAAAGTTTCGCTTCTCTATCTCTTCGCGTTGCGACGATATCGTCGCAGAAGTAAAGGGGGGGGGGCAACTATATGCCCCCCCCCCAGCGGCCGGCGGGTGGCGCGGAGGCCCAGCGGCCGCCGGGTTAATAAAGTAAGCACGCTTATGTCTTACGATAACGACGTCATTATGATTATAGCGCCGGCGTTATGAACGGTTTATCTGATCGCCTTTATTGAATGGAGACTGAATGGGGCAATCGGCTCATAGCAAAACTCGATAGTCGATGGGTCTACGATACCTAACCTACACAGCTGTCTAATACCCACTGATCGAGTATGTAGTGACTTAGATATAGTAAGCTTGCAATCACGTTTTGTGCATTCCTGAAAATAAAATGTCATTACCTCAAATCCTTGCCATTTTTCACTTGTAGTTTAGATATTAGGCTAACTCACGGTGAAAATATTTCTATTTTTGTCTACCTGCATAATCCTCCGACCTCCGTCTATTATGTTTAACGGCATATGTTTAAACATGCGACCCCGTTTCTTGTATGCCCTCCCCTCCCCCTGGCGAGCTCTCTCGTGCTTGCAAGTCAGCCGACTGCGTTGGTATCCGCATGCCCGAATTCCTTATTAGAAAGCTGAAGTACGAACAAATATTGTGCGAGATGTAACACACCGCAGTACCGAAATGTAAATGTTTTTGTAAACCGTCTGCAAACTTCAAACATTTTTCCACTGTTGAGGAGCTAAAAGAGTAAGATTATCCTGTCTTCAAGCTACCGCAGTGTTTATCCGCTGTAAACCACCCACCGCCCGTCTGACGGCGATGGGTGGTCCTCGCATGCTCTCCCTCCTTTCTCTCTCTCTCTCTCTCTCTCTCTCTCTCTCTCTCTCTCTCTCTCTCTCTCTCTCTCTCTCTCTCTCTCTCTCTCTCTCTCTCTCTCTCGCTCTCTCTTTTTCTTTTGTTCTTTTTCTATCATCTTGCAATCTCCATCCTCATCTCATTTGTATCCCACGCCCTTCTCACGCCGCCCCGCGGTGACCTGCCCGGCCACCCTCTAGCTACCCCCGTGACCGTGACCGTGATCTTACTGTGACCGTGACCATGTCGTGTATCACCTCACAGGTCTGGAGCGTGAGCTGCTCTCGGCTGAGGAGCCGCCGACGCCCCGCTCCGCCGCCGCCGACTCCGTGCTCAGCCGACTGATGGCTCAGACGGCTGAGAGGCCGCTCTCCGAGGCGGCCAGCCAGGTGGTGGCGCGCATCCCCGACATCGACTTCATGCAGGCCAAGGTGCTCATGTTCCCGGTGCGGGGAGCAGACGAGTGATGTGCAGTCCGTGAGTGGGTGCGGTCTACCCTCAGAGTGATATGTGATCGTGGGGTGGTTGTTTGTTTGCTGGGTTTGGGAATGCTGGGGTGGCTGGGGGTAGCGTGCTGTGGGATGGGAAGGCAGCCCGCCGGGCGTAGTCATGTTTTATGTTATGCCATACATATCCCCCTATTCGGCTACATTCCTGTGTTGGCGGGTACGCGTGGCTCCGTGCCGGCCCCCGTGGTCATCGGTAGCTCCTGTTTGCGCCGCGCGGTGGTATTCCACCTCGGATAGTTCCCGTATATATGATTTGTTGTCTAGTCACCTCGGTCGCTGGTGTCGAGGTTGCGTTCCGTCCTGTGGGCTGTCGGTCGGCCTGTCGGGGTCGCCCTGTCGCCCTGTCGGCCGGTCTGTCAGGGTCGGCCTGTCGGGGCCGCTCGGGGTCGCCCTGTGTCGGTCTGTCGGGGTCGCCCTGTCGGTCTGTCGGGTCGCCCTGTCGGCCTGTCGGGGTCGCCCTGTCGCCCTGTCGGTCTGTCGGGTCGCCCTGTCGGTCTGTCGGGGTCGGCCTGTCGGGTCGCCCTGTCGGCCTGTCAGGTCGCCCTGTCGGTCTGTCGGGTCGCCCTGTCGGCCTGTCGGGGTCGCCCTGTCGGCCTGTCGGGCTGCTCGGGTGCCGTGCCATGCATTAGTAGCTCGGCGTGCTCCGGTCGGCCGCCGGCCGTTTTAAGTGGTGTCCTGTGTTTGCCAAGTGGCGATTGTTTGGCGGTCTGTCGCCTGCTGGGCTGGCTCGGGGCGTGGAGGGGACGGGACGGCAGTGGGCGGACCCCGTGGGGACTCGGCAGCGCCCCTGTGTGTGTTAGTGTATACAGTGCGGTCGCACCGAGTGTTACGGCGGTGTGCTGGTTCATATTGTTATACATCCATATTGCATCATACCGAATCTGACAATATATAACTGATGAGTAACAGACGTATGATTGAGTGTTTATTTCTTCAGTCATGCATCACTTCTGTGTTGCACTGAGTAGCTGACATTTTGTCCAATCGTAAGCCATGTTTGAATATCAAGCCTCGCGTCTATCAACGAAATCCTGCTCGGTAAATGCGCCTCTGCTGAGGCTTAGTTTCGTCGTTCGCACACCCAGTAATTGGCAATTACAGTGAACCGTGTTGTGTGCCGGAGCCGGCAGAATTAGCTCGCTTCTGTAATCACTGTTTGACTAATACCTACCGACTGGCGTTCTCACTGTGTGGGGAATGCGCGCGGACTGCTGATGAGGGCTGAGGATTCACGCCCGAGAAATCAAAGGCGCCAAACAAAACGATTGAGGAATATGCAACACCAGCATACGCCAGTATGCCAGGCATGACTTATGGGAGTTGCCAGTGTCATTTTAAAATATAAAGATTCTCTCATTGTTATGGTCAGCACCTGTGGGTTTTGTATCTGAGTTCCTCCCCTGACATTTGCCGTTCTGTTGAATTGGGACCGTCGTCGCGGCGCCGCGGTCCGAGCTTCCTGCTGCCATGATTGTCTCGGGAGTGGAGTGGCGGAGTCATGCGCCCATCCCGCCGGGTCCGTGTAACGGCGGGGGCTGTTTCAGCTGTCTGAGGGAGAGATGGGGCACCTCGTCAGGTGTCACCTCATAATAAACAACCGTCGCACCAGTGGTGAATCTTATAAGGTTCCAACCGAATATCGTAACCTGGATTACATTCGATGTTGTTTACGCAAGGCTATGCAGTGTGCGGCCCATTTGACCTCGAATGTCAAATGCCAATGACACTGAGCCTGGGCCGTCGTCAGCCTGAACGTCCTACAGTTGAATCCAAGGCGCCTTTGTTGTTCAATCTGCATCATAAGTTGATACAATTTTCTATAACAAAGTACATAACTCATGCAATGCCACAATAACTTGTGATCCACAGAATCCTTGTGATCATGGTGTTCTGTCTATCATATTTCATCAACCCAGACGGAGCTCAAATACCCGTAATTGACTTAGCCTCTGCGGGCTGCGTCGCACTCGGGGTGTGATATTTCGGCCTGGGGCCGAGCCCGGGCGGCGCCGTCGGGGCGTCGACGGCCGTCGGCGAGTTACCGTCGGTACCGACTGCACGCCGCCGCCAGTCGGGCCCGGGTGGTCAGCGGAGCCGTCGGGCGGCGCGCCGTGCACCGGAGGGGTTGGGCTGTCGGCCTGTCGCCGCCCGCGGCCGGTGCTGTACCTGTAGCTGCTGCTGGTGGTGTTGATATTGGTGAGTACGCTGCCGTGTGCAGACGCATGGGGGTGTTGGTGTGAGCAAGCGGTCCGCCAAATTGGTGTACTGGTGCCATATGCTGGTGACCGGCTGGGTTAGACTTCCCTCGGGTGTGGTCCGAACCCGTGCGTGTGAGCTTCAGTGAGCAAATGGTCGAATTGTACCGCGGCCCGTGGCCCGGTGAGGCGCAAAATCGATAACCGTCTCAATGCAATCGTGTGTAGCGGTGGTAATCGCTGATTTTTGATGAGCTGCGCCATGTGTCTCAAAATGTGTCGGTAAATGCGGTCTGTTGTTTCCAGTTCACTGGCGTGTAGTGATTGTGCCTCTTTGTCCCACGATCCCTGGTCCCGGAAAACTCGTCCTCCCGAGGGACAAGGGCTCTGATTCTTGGAGCACCCGCCGAATGTGAGGTAGCTGAGACAAAGGATACCCTTTATTAAGTTATACCTATACTTTTTACACTGTCATCAAAGGTATGCCAGACAAACTTACGTGGATGTTTCATCAGTCGACGGAGGAAGTGATCATTGCATTATATCTATGTAAATGTCAAGCTTTTGTCGAGACAATTCTTTTTTGATAAAACTCGCTTTATCACCGTACCGGACCGGTCGCTTTCCAATAAACTTTGGTAATCTAATCATGAGATAGGCGACGTTTTCGGTACTTCCGAAGCGTGATGTCATATTATCTCCTAGCTAAAGAAACCCATGACAGTCTCAGGGACACGGGTTTCGGGACGATGCTATTCTCGGGGTGTGAGACTAGCTGCACGCTCGGGAGGCCTGAGGGATGATATTCGCTCTCGTCTCGTCGGAGGCGCAAAAACCTTCAGCTGCTGCCCGTTATTACGGCCGCTAATGACGAGCCGTCGTAGTACCGTTCTAAGGACACTTATCATTTAAATGTTTAGTCGATTCGATCCTTGTTGAATGATTCTGTAAGGATATGTGCAAGAACAAAACCCTTTTTTCATCATACCGCTCGGCAAGCCTGAAAGTATTTTTTTTTTAAATCCACAATTAGCTTGTGCGACGAGCGTTTACTGAATATTATGTGCTTTGCAGCGAGGCTGATGCAGCTATTTCTGGTCATTTTCGCAGCTACCATCTAAAGGCACAGCTCGCGTTCGACCGACCTAGCCAGAAGAGGACGGAGTGACAAAACACTCAGCAGAGTGACGGCGAGTTGTGAGACTCGGCAGAGCGCCATCTGACCGGCGCGGCGTCTACACTGAACAAGGCAGCGAGCTGACCGGCGAACCTGCTGAATCTCTACAGAACGTGCTGAGCGATGGCCGACACCCCCACCACCTCCTCCCCCACCGCCTCGCGCCCGCCACCCGCCGCCGCTGGAGAGGTGAGATCCGGTGGCAGTCAGCCTTCCTCACTGCCGGCGGACCTAAGCCGGTCGGTGGGACTCGGTGGGAACCGTCAGGATGTCTTCACTCCGCGGACGTCTGAGCAGCAGAAACATCCAGTGCAGCGACAGGCCAGGTCTGAGGGGCAACCGACGCAACAGGATGTCTGGACAGGTCAGTCAGATCACCAGGAGAGCCAGCTGTATCAGCCGGCTCAGCAGGACAGTCAGCTGTCTCAGCTAGATCAGCAGGGCAGTCAGCTGTATCAGCTAGATCAGCAGGGCAGTCAGCTGTATCAGCTAGATCAGCAGGATAGTCGGCTGTATCAGCCGGCTCAGCAGGACAGCCAGTCGTCTCAGCAGGATAGTCAACTGTGTCAACAGGAGGCTCAGCTGCGTCAGCGGGCTCAGCAGGACAGCGGGCTCCACCAGCCGTCTCAGCAGGAGAGCCAGCTGTATCAGCCGTCTCAGCAGGGTGTCTGGTCGCACCAGCCGGTCGGTGGGCCGTCCGGCCGGGACGCGCGGCTCAGCCTGTCCCCGGAACTGCTGCCCGGAGCGGTGCCCTCGCCCGGAGACAGCCTGGAGCTGGCCTCCCCGCGGGAGCCGGGCCCGGGGCTGCGGCCGGGCGGCCGCTCGCCGGGCCGGCCGGCTGACCAGAGCAGCTCGGACGGACGGCCCTCCTCCAGCGGCACTCCCTCCGGACACTCGCCCGAGGACCTCTCGGAAACGTCCGCCGAGTCGTGGAACCAGCGGCCGCGCGTGGGCTATCACCTGGCCAGTGGAAGCCCCTCGATGGCCAGCTCTAATGAACGGTCGCCCGTGACCAGTGATCACTGCGGGATGGATTCGGGCGAAAACGGGACGGATGATAACGTAGCGAGGAGCTGCGACCAAGACAGTTCTAAGATCAGCAACCCGGTAAGGCATTCTGACCACATTGTGGAAATCGGTAGCGAAGAAGTGTCACCTTTCTTAGACACAGTCCCAGCAACAGTACCAAGTCAGGAATCTCAACTTGCTGGAAGTTTGCGACCAACTTATGCATCACGGCATGAGCCAGCTCAAAGTCAGGACCAGCGTCCAACTCATCGTCAGACTCTGAGTGACGGCCTGACTCAGAGTCAGAGTCAGCGTCAGGGCCACATCCGCTGCCCGAGTCACGGCCAGACTCCCGTGCAGAGTCAGCCGGTGCGGAGTCGACACCAGGCGACTCCGAGTCAGAGCTGGAGGTCAGCGGCGCCTGGCTCGGCTCGGCACGGCTGGCAGCCGGTGCCGCGGTGGTCTCCGAGGGTGGCTGCCGGTCCGGACACCGGCCCCGGTCCCGGCGCTGACCTCTCCGCAGACCCCGGACCGGACTCCGGCTCCGGACCGGACTCCGGCTCCGGATCTCTCCCGGCGGACGCGTGCTGCCGCTGCCGGCCCAGCCGCTGCTGCTCAGTTCGGCACGTACTCGCCTACTTCAGAAGAGCCTGGATCGGAGTGCGCTTCAAAGGTGAGAGCGGCACGTGCCGCCGCCGAGGGTGGCGACCCTTGAGTGGGGGCCCCCTCCCTCTCCCCGGGGTGGAGGAGGCTGGGCACTGCGGTCGATTGGGTGTGTGGCCAGAGAAGCCTTTTACCGGACAGGTCCACTAAAATCGGTACCTCTATCTCAAATGCATCGCAATTCTGCAAGATTTTTTTTTTCACAAATATGATTATAATTGATATAATGACTCCAGTATTCGCATGAGTGAGCGAATGTTAGGCCTAGCATGGTGCTCTAGATCAGAGGGGCTGTCGCATATCCCTGTTGATAAGTGGTGCAGGCTATCTTAACTGGCTACCGTGGCACAAATCCTAAACTGGCGTCAACACTAAACATATCAAATGCCCATTTGGACTTTCGATGAGGGGCAATTCGTGGTTCTTTTTACCCCGTCTGCCGAGAGGGAAAGAATGGAGGGGGAGGTAGAGAGACAGAGAGTGCGACAAGTTACCCGATACGGCTTTCAAAATAAGCATCGATTCGATTAGATGCTTATTCATTCGAAACATCATTAAAATGCATGAGAGACTATGCAAATATACACACTTTGGGAGGCAAATAATCTTATCGCTCACGTTATCTTGCTGGATTCGTCGCTAACTTAACATGGTCACGGTATCTTGTAGGCCGACTCAGGAATGAATCCCCAATGATAATCATGAAACGTACAAAGATAGAACAAAGCCCAGCTATGAGCTAACCGGGCACTGAAACATGTCAATTTACTGGAAAAGTGTATCGCGGAAAACTTCTCTAGATAGCTAGGTGGGCGTTCTTTGAACTGTCTTTCAGTCTGTCCAGGAGACCAAGTTCACCATGGGAGGAGCTTTTCTGTCACGCCACGGCAAACTTGTCACAAAGACCTCCAATAGCGATACCATCAGCGCGACTGATGTTGGCGATAATCGAATACTTTGGCGCTCGCTGGAATAGTCTTGCGACGTTACTGCCGTCGTGTGTCACGGCTTTCAACCCGAGTCCTGCACGAGTGCTGCAGTCGCATGAACATTATTTTGCACATTATTGCATGATGCAACGTTGTGCTAAACCATGTTTTTTTGCCATACAGACAAAGCTACACTTTCCAGCTACATTTGTGCTACATAGATCCTTGAAGAAACGTTTGTCAGTATTGGCATTAATTCATTTTGAGGTCGCCTTTCGACCTAAGACTAATACGGGTAAAGCTGTTGGTTATTTCTGTGTCCAGGTACTCGCCATATCCACCCCTCTTGTCACCCACGAAGACCCACCGTCGCCCCCCCCCCCCCCCCCAGTGTCCCTCAGGTCGGTCGGGTTTACCTTTGATCAGCCTCGGGGCAGTGTCACCGGTAGGCCAGACGGGGGCGGCGGGGGCGGGCGGCGGACCTTTTATCGGCCGGCGGGGGCGAGAGATGACGGCGCCACTCCACTGGCGTCCGTATCCGGTCCACAGATATTCAGCCGGCGTGGTGCAACTCAATCGTGGAACTAAATGTTATCTTGAGCTGAAGGGATGCATATCAAATCGTACACACAAAGGCGAGCTTATATTTGAGCCACGATATGTATTCTATTGATTTAAATTGTTCGTTTGTCTGCCAACCCAAGGCAACATCGGTGTCACTTCGGGTATATGGATCTGACCTGGTGTGCCCCAATGCCTACCAATAGTTTCAGCGTTGTACCGTAATACCTATTATGTTAAAATGGAACTGGACAGGGACAAACGGATAAAGCAGCATGTCTCATTCTTAAAGGGACACTCCCACCTTAACATTAGTTTTGAGTTGAGATAGCCAAATTGGTGGCCATGGCCTGCAAATACCGGTTTGGGCACTCACAACATCGAAAAATGCTTTAATTCGAAGATATGGAATTTCAAACTTGCAGTTTTCGGATTCTAAGGGGCTAATGCATTGGAATGCCCCCTTAGAATTTGTGACGTCAGCGGAGATCTAACGATTTTTAAATCTTAGACTAAAATCATCGTTAACACGTGGTGGTATACGCTGCTTTGCGCGCAGCGTCTGCCGCACTTTAAGGCTGCCAAATTATTGCTTCCAAATAAAGTCGCTAGTAACAGGGGAGATCCCAAAAAGTAAACAAAAGTAAAAGCCTAATATCTTGAAAACCAGTGAATATTTTTCGGTGAAATTTGGTAGATATTCGTTTTCGCTCTTTCTGAACCAAGGGACATCACTTTCATACCAATTCATTAACTTTTTTGAAGGTGGGAGGGTCCCTTTAAGGCCCTTGCCTTGTCCGCGGCTGGAAACCCCTTGTATAGCTGCCATGGCTGGTTCTGCATAAGGCATAAATCGGCCAGGGGAGATATCTCTGGTATGCTGCAAACATGTTGTCGTAGCAGCAACAGCGCCGTTAGCCCGTCTTTTGAAACGTATGTTTGCTGACGAATGCCCTTAATCTGATTATGTGTATTGTGTATAACTGTCCCTGCTTTCGTAGGTACTGCACCCCGCGTAAGCAATATTGAAATGCGAGGAATTGCGCGTCTATGACCGTGAATCGGAACTGATTAAAGTTATGTCGAACATAAGTTTGGTACACCATTATATTCATGTTCATCATAAATTAAGTACATTAAGCTGCATACACGATGAGGAGTATTTTTGTTAAGAAATTCTGCATAGCAATTAAGAAATATGTATTTTGGGTTAAAGCTTCTAAAACGTTTGGCTTGGAATCCTGGGTGTGCAATGTGTGTGACTGCGCACGCAGTTTATAACAGTGTCAACTGGGTTGGAACAATGGAGCTGGCGACCACTGAACCGGGGCGATAACAGGGGAATTGATGAACCACTCGGCCGCACCTTTGAGGTGGTGAGATACGGACCGGTCAGCGGGTCCAATCTGATTCGGATGTGGCGAAACCACGTCCCCGGAGCCGAGGGTGGGCGACATGCCTGGCGCAACGCTCATCGAAAATCATGTCAGCCTGCTCGACATAACATTATTTCTCTTATATTTCTTAGAATCTTGTCAACAAGAATACTTACTGTAAACAAATAAACAACAAGTGCAAGATGAGTTTACATTCTAATAATAACCGTTAAACATTATGCCGAGTCGAAGATAAATACAAAACACCATTGAATTTAAATGAGTAGATACGTATACTGTCATAAATTAGGTATGCATGCTTTGAAAATACTCTCACATCCGTACCTGAAAGGATTCACTTACTGCTTAGACGTTTTTCATCACAATATAAAAAATCGTCAAACTTTCCCATAACCCGAATCTACCTGGTCCAACGACCCGACTGGGGTGGGGTCTACGTCTGACTTCGAGTAGTCCGACCGTTTATAGCACTCTTGCTTGCTTGTATAAGATTCTAAGGCCTGACCGGTTCACCCCGCTACATTAACTGTGCTATATTCATCAAACCTGGCTCAGTAGCCTTTCAGCGAGTGGCTTGATGTAGCCCCGGCCAGCGAGCAGTGTCGGTGGTGTACCGAAGCTGTAGTTGCGCTGTACGCCGCAGGTGGCGCTCAGGTCAGCAGAAGCCCCAGGTCCGTCCGTAAGTCTCCGAGTCTGGGCAGAACACTTTAGAGGGATAAGTGGCTTCAGCTGGGTATCAGTTGTTCCATTCCAGACACCAGTTTTCTTCTGCAACGATTGACCTTGACACAAGTTATACCTTCCGATGAATATAGCGAATTTTAACCAAAATTTTCAATTCAACGGCGGCTCGTTGGCTTAGTGCCTACTGCCTATATGTAGTTATATTGACTATTTTTAAACTCATTTTCCTATTTGACAAAGTATTATGCTCTTTGACATGTGAGATCAATAACAAATTTAGCTCCAACCTTAGGGCACGGGGGATCCACAGCTGTGTTCGAAAAATAAACCCGACTGGACCAGTAGGTAGGCATACCTTTTATTACCTACCGGACAATGTAGCCGATTTCTTTAGGACATGAGAACTATATTGCATAAAATATTCTATGCAACATGCTATAAGCTCAACCCTCGCCGGACCTATCGGTTTTCTACATCCGTCCGACCAAGGGCGGTACGACCTCCCGACCCTCGCTGTTTCGCCCCTTACTGAGCTAGAGCCTTGCTAAAAAAAAAAAAAATGAGCGTGTGCGCCGTTACAAGACGCAGCGACTGGTACCCAATCTAAAGGTTTCAGGTGAACCGGTCACCTCTGAGGTCAGATCAAGTGCTCCATGGATTTTGGCAAATAACTTCGCAAAAAAATGTCGCAGAGCCGCGATTGTGGCATCATTGTGTTCTCCATGTACTCAGGTGCATCGAATAATATACTTTTTGTTAAGTTGAGGTCAACTTAGGGTGTTGACCTCGGGTCAAGGCCAGGTCAGAGCCCCTCAGGTCACGAAGCTGGCTGAACGAAATCATGTCGCATATCATTCGATTTGGTAGGTCTTGCCGAGTCCACTGATGGCTTTCGCGACTCGCTAACTCAATTTGATCGGGAGTCATTGACGAAAAACTCCTTTGACCTTGGTGACGTCATAAATGACGTCACGATGTCCGATGCATGACAGGCATGAAAGGAGTGCTTGAAATCACGATTCCAACATGTGCTTGAGATAGTATTAGATCATTCCCGGCGCTAAAATAACAGTTCCCATATTTCTCCTACAGGCTTGTAATGGTGAGGTCACGTGACTGACATGACCTCAGGTGACCTTAAGATGAAATCCGAAATATGCAAGTTGTGAGACCTCTGGAGGATACTAGGTTCTGTAAGTTCCATCTCCCTGTTAACCCGCGCCCTGGTGGGGTCTGTTCATAACGCGACCTGGTGGGGGGGGCTATTTTTGCCCCCCTCGTATCTCCGAAACTACCTACTGGACGGATCCGCAAAATTCAAACGGCGTTCGAAAGCCCTATCAAATTTGTCCGGGGAAATTCATTGATCTCGGGGTCACCGATGACGTCACAGGTCAGGTCATTGGTCAATGATAAAAATTTTTGCCGGTCACGGGTCTTCTAGGGAATGCGCTATAACATCGAGTAAAAGGCATTTTATCGGAAATCAGCGATAGGGCGTCAGTTGCCTAGTAAATATGTTGCTATTAGAGGTCACTGATAGTACCAGGTCAGGTCACAGGTCAGGTCACCAAGGGTCAGCACATGAACCCAATTTTACTAGGGCATGTTATATGGCCATTTTTTCATTTCAAACTCATTGGTGTTGGTTATAAGATCAGGAACGGTTTAGGTTACTTCCTGGTGGAGGTCAGGTCAATGTCAGGTCAAAAAAGGTCAAATTTCAAAGCTGATATTTTGCATCAAATGGGTATTGATTCGATGCAGCTTGTCGCGGCAATTCTAATGGTAGTCTTTGTTTTGCGCTACGTGGTTTAGAATTGCTAAAAATTGAGTTTGAAAATTTGACGTCATCAATTTGGAACAGTTTTTTCGCTATATATACCTTGGCCAAAAAAGAGGCATCGATTTGAAATTTGGTATGTGAATAGAAGTCGGTAATGACTAGCACATGTATTCCGGTTTTTTCGAGACTCGAAAAACTTTTTAATTTTTTGACAATTATATTCAAAAGAATTTATATTTCTTTTTTTTGGGTCAAAATTCAAAAAATTAAAATTCCGAGATAACAATTTTGTAGTCCTAATAATTCTACACCTTTTATATTTAAACGTTTTTCTTTAGCTTCAAAGCTATAGGCCTGACAGCTCTTCCCGCGAACCCTTTTTTGGGTTAAAAACTGCAGAACATGATGTCACTCTGACGTCATTTGCGACCAACCTATCATAGCCATTGTTTTTTATTTTGTCACAATGAGTAAAATTGATAACCGGGAGAGTGTTGAAAGTTGGGTGACGATCGGCGCAGCGGTTTTGGAAATATATCGAAAAGTCTGGAGGGGGCAAAGAATAGCCCCCCCCCCCACCAGGGCGCGGGTTGAAACTCCTCTGGGCTCTGGCACTGAGGGCATTGCGAAGTCGCGACATTCTAGGACCGTGCAGGGGTTCACTTATGATGTTATAGGACAGTGACCTGACTTGACCCAAACATGACCTGACTTGACCCGAACTCGGAATTTTGATATTGATGACCTAAGGTCAGGTCAATTTTGTGACCTCTCCATTATAAGTCAATAGGAGAAAATTGAAATGCTCTTCTTGTGGCTGCAGGCTGAAAACATCCTCAAACATCGGGGCACAGGTGAGTGTGACACACTGAACCGGAAAATTGCACATGTGATCCCTTTTATGCCCCTCAAGTCACCTCAGGTCATAAAACGTCTCTAACAGTTTTTTTTTACAATAACTTCAGATAAAAGCATGCTAGAGCGCTGAAAACACCATGATGTGTTCAGCTCAACAATACGAATCGAATGACATGCAACATGATGCAACATGACATGCAACATCCCGTGACCTTGACCTGAGGTGAAATTTTTAAATTGACCTATTCAGGTCAAATTATAGTTGATTCGACTCGTCTCGACAAGACAAACGCCATGCCGGTAAGTTCAGCGTAGTACAAGCGTAGAGTCAAAAGCTATATTACAAAAAAAAATTGTCCCTAAAACGTCAAAGTTTGATAGTTTTCCCCCATAGATACTAAATCATTGATCTCAGTTGAACTCTGAGAACAGTATTCGGAAAGACCTTTGAAACGGCTATCGAATGCACTTATTTGCAGCGCTGTAGCTCTATTTTTCCCGACTTATGCGCCGATTTGTGAAAAGTTGTCAAAATCGAGAACACAAATTCGTGAACATTTTACCCTTGGTGACCTCCAGTGACCTCAGCGATGACTTGATAAAAATGAACAATATGATTCTGAAAGATCTTATAGCGAGCTATGTATTGCTTTTTACCGCGGCTTTCCGAGATAGCCGTGTGGCCAAAAAGGCCCCCACCGGCCACCATGGCGAAGTTGGCTGACCCGGGTGCGGGTTAATCATACCTACATTTCAATGAGCTGAATGGTAAAAACAGGAGGAAGAAGAAAAGGAACAAGGAAAGTACCTACATAATAGGGTAGGAACTGCCAAGTACCTGTGGGCTGTAATAATAAAGCTCTGTAGGCTGCACAGGTTCATATCACATACCTCTTTAATATTTTATTACCTAGGTACTTTAAATATAATTGTCAACTGCTAGGTTTATAGAAATCATAAATACAGTCTGAGCTACATATTTAACCCTCGCCGGCACAAGGGGGTTGATGCAATCCCCCCTAAGGTTTTTCGCGAATAACTCGCGTAAAAAGCGGCCGATCGCGACGAAACTTTCAGTACCCTCGCATTGCTCAATTTTACACCTACTCTGAAAATTTCATGACCCTGACCCCAATGACTTTTGACCTGTGACCTCTTTTCTGTGACCATGTTTGGCCGAAATCGCGGTTCGGCGCATGTCGGCTCGCATTAGCCGCGCGTTTGCAAGCTTTTCGTGGTTTCAAACGTTCAAACATGTGATTTGATGTTGCTCCCATGCATTAGGGTGGGTGTCAAAGTCACCTGAAGGTCAGGTCAGGTCATTGACCTTTGGTGACCTCGGGTGACCTCGGTTCACTTTTTCGAGTTTTACATGTGTCTAGGCTAGTTTTTGGAGCTGAATTCGAATTTAGCAACCATTTGAACATTTACGAAGTAGTTTTGGTGCCTTCGTAACATTTTACGAAGCTGTCCGAGGCGGTTGACACGTATTACGAATACCCGTCACAACCCCTACCGGTTGACCTGACCTGACCTGACCCGACCTGGTCTAAATGCTTAAAGACATCATCTCTGATCAAAACTATCACGATATTCGTGATCAGCACCCCAGAAAACCACATAGCAGCCACACTTTACGACTTTCTAACAGGTCCCGATTTTCCCGGTTTTCGGGTCATTGACCTGATCTGGAAGGTCACCCGATGACCTAGGACCTTAAAATTGGGTATCATCGGCTTCCTCTTGTGACGGGCAACACGCTCGTTTTTTCCGCGAAGCTCTAGCTCAATCAGGGGCCAAACGCGAGGGGGGTTGTACCAACCCCCCCCCCCTTGTGCCGTCGAAGGACTCAAAATGGCCTGTGCCGGCGAGGGTTAACCCGCGCCCCACTGGGGTCTGCGTATAACACGCCCTACTGGGGGGGGGGGGGGCTATTCATAGCCCCCCCCCTCCTAACTCCGAAACTACTGGGCCGATCGTCAAAATTCAAACGGCGTCTTATAGCCCCGGAAAAAACTGTCGAGCGAAACCTAATTTCATTGACCTTGAGGTCACCGATGACGTCACAGGTCAGGTCAAAGTAAAAATTATTAGCATTTTTGCTTGTTCACGTTTTGGGCTCTGCAGCCGCCGTCTTACAAGTCAGATCAGGCTCATTTTTGGTTCACACACTCGTGAACAGATGCCCTAGATACTCTGAGGGTACCAAACTTGACCTTTGATTTTCAGGTCAAGGTCAGGTCATCACAGGTCACGAAAATATTATATCATCCGTCGGTCACGTGACACATGTTTTATGGTCCATTTAGGCCACAAATTTCGAATTTGATGTCGTCTGTGTCATTCGAGGTCATTTTGAGTCAAATGAGCTTAGGTCAGGTCACTTTTAGGTCAAAAAAGGTCAAATTTTGAAGTTAAAATTTTTCAACAAAAAAGGTGTCTATTGGATGCAGTTTGAGCTCAGGAACACGATGGTGCTATTTATACTGGCGTACGATGTCAAATTCGTGCTGAAAAATTGATTTGAAAAATTAATAATTGTTAATTTTTTGCAATAATGCGTATAACTTGGCCATTTTTGAAGATATTTAGCTAAAACTTGCTAGAGTTAGTCATGATAATGCGTTCTATCACATATATTCCGTTTTTTTTTTTGAAAAATCAAAAATTTTTTGAAAAAATGTAAAAGTATAAATTTTTGAATTTCATTATATAAAATTTTCAAAATTTTCAAAATTTCGAAAATTCGAGATAGCAGTTTGATAGCGCAGTCTATTCTGAGTCCTTTCATGCAAAGAAATTGGATCTAGCTTAAAAACTGAGCTCTTGAGAGCGATTGCCGTGGTTCAATGTTTTGCGTCGAAATCGGCCGAACATGACGTCACTCTGACGTCATTTCCGGCCGACCTATGGTAGGTACGAAGTTCAAATTTTGACACAAGGTGTAAAATTGATGCAGCCGAAGGTACTGAAAGTTTGGCGTCGATACGTCAAGCGTTTTGGAAGTTATTGCAGAAAAACGGGAGGGGGGGCTATAAATAGCCCCCCCCAGTGGGGCGCGGGTTAATGTACTTTTTCATCAATAAAATGATTCAATTTTGAGACAAAGTTCGGCGTTTTACGAGCTCAGCTCAAGAAGCGAAGGACTTACTCCGTGTAGCATCCGCAATTGTTTGTAACAATACGCGGCTCCGGCCGGCGGCCAGACCGCTGTTTTGCGCGGCGCCTGTTTGTCGCGGCCCGCTGAAACTGACAGTAACACGTCCAGAAGAGTTATGTGTGCGGCGGCCGAAATTCCGCCGGGCCCGAGACGATATTACCGGAAGAAAACACCTGAACGCCGACTGCCTCCGAGGGCGAGATTAAACTCGGTTCAGGCGGGTATAATTAAATGTAGGACGCCGTGGAAAGAAAAAATGTGTATTGTAAGAAACAGACGCCTTTTTCTGCCTTTTAATTAAAGGCCGCCCCACACTGGACCTCGCATGCGGGTTGCGAGTTTGCGGGTTTTGAGTTTGCGGGCATTACTAATTCATAGAGTGATTAGATCGTTCCCTTATGGTAACTTCATGAATGCAGTGAAGCCGGTACATCTTCAGAAAATCACATATGTATAGTTGCAATACCAGCGCAACCAACCAAAATTCGACTCCAGCGAAAAACCCGCAAGCCTCGCAGAACTCGCAGACCTCGCAGCGAGGAAAATCGAAAGTTGACTCAAAATCAACTTTTGGAATGCGATGCAAGCTGGCTCGCATGCTAAAATCATGCAGACTCGCTTGTTAGATGGTATTGTGGGTCACTCTCACTGAGCTTAGATTGTATTGTTTGCTTTGAAAGAAACCCGAAAAACCAAAAACTCGCAACCCGCATGCGAGGTCCAGTGTGGGGCGGCTTTAAAGCAATTTTCCTCAAAACATATTGAGAACGGAGTAGCTAGCCTTTACTTTATAAATTTAAGCCGAAATGGCGATGCTGAAAAGCCAGTCTGAAACGGCGATTGGCGAATCTAATTACAAAAGCGAGCTATAGAGCCCTATAGCAATGTCGGGACTTGGGAGTGAGCACATGCAAAGCCTGTAATAGTCTCAAATATAGACTAGGGGAAGTTGGGGGAACGCCGAATACTTTTTTCTGACGCCTGTAGCACGCAACGTAGACAACATAAGCTATTCTTGTTGGCGTCATTCGAGAGGCCAGTCGTTTGCCTTTCAAACATACCAGGCGCATTTGATGAATTCGCATACCGTTAAGCACACAAACTAAGAATATCAAAGAAGTGACTTTTTCGGCGCTGCCCCGGACTGCGGGGAAAGCCGAAAACGGGAAAAATGATCTACGGGGAATGCCGACATTGATGTTTTGCCATTTTATCTCAAACTTTATCCAGAATTCATCAAAGCTGACACGCGTTTAAGATCTTGAGGACGCTTGGTGCACACTGGAAGTTATAATTGTGTGATATAATAAGAAAATGCCAGGTAAATCATTCCTTATAGGTAACAGGCCGTTGTGTCGGTTGAAAGTGTAATTTGTGTGGCTAAAAATACGCGTTGCTATTCTACAGCAGTAAAGTCCACGTAGCGTGCTTTAACGTGCGTAATTGCACGTTTTCGGCATTACCCCAGCCAGCCATACTTTCATTTGCAGGCCCATTCCTTTTCAACGTGCTGTATAAATTTCAAATAGGCAGCACACTTATGCAAAGACATGCTGAAGATTACTTGACCGAATTGGCCAGACAAACGGTAGCATAATGAGTAACAAATGCAGCTTCAAAGGCGCATGTAGTACAAGGGAAACGTACCTACCTTGAAAACGCTCTTGGCGCCCTGACAGCCGAAGTTTTCCGAATGACGACTCGTAACAAACATGCGATAATTGTAGTCACTTAAGATTCAGAGCATCACTGACAGGTGGCATTCATGTCGTACAGTTTTCGAAGTATCTCGAATTTCGGCTTTGCCCCAACTCCGGCATTGCCCCAACTTCCCCTACTCATCCAGCAGCATCGAGTCGAGCTTCGAATGCATCAAAGACCTTGCGTCTCAAAAGACAGCACCACGCAGTTACGAGCCCTAGAGTCTCGGCAAGCTGGACCTAAAGCAGCGGGCGCAGGAACAAACGACCGTATCAATCTGAAGTCAGAAGTCTGACTGAGACTGTACCAATCTGTGGTTAGGCGTCTGACTGATACTAATCTGAAGCCAGGAGTCTGATCCAGAGTCCAGACCGTATCAATCAGAAGTCAGGAGTCTGACCCAGACCGTATCAATCTGCGGTAAGAAGTCTGACCCAGACCGTATCAATCTGAAGTAAGGAGTCTGATCCAGACTGCATCAGTATGATGTCAGGTGTCTGACCGAGGCCGTGTCTGGGCCGACCGTATCAATCTGCGGTCAGAAGTCTGACCCAGACCGTATCAATCTGTGGTAAGGAGTCTGACCAAGGCTGTGTCAATCTGTGGTCAAGAGTCTGACCCGGACTGTTTCATTATGTGGTCAGTCAGTCTGACCCAAACCGCACCAAACCGAAGTCAGAAGTCTGACCCAGACCGTATCAATCTGCGGTCAGAGTCTGACCAGGCCCCGTGTCGCCGCCGCCGTGGAGGCACCACCTGTTGCCGGCTCATAATCAATACATTGAGCCGGCGGCGGCGGTCGGCGGCGCGGACTGCGTGCGGCGGCTGCGCGCCCCGCCGACGGTGCGTCGCGTCGGCGTCGGCAGTGGACGGTGTGGCGTGCTCCGACGCGGCCGACGCGCGCGCTCCGCCGCCATGGCGCGCTTCCTCCGCCGCAGCATGCGCCGCAAGAAGGGAGCCGTCCGATTTGGCAGTAAGGAGGGACACGCGGGGCGGGGGTGGGACACCCTGGCTGGGACGGGGGGGACACCAAAACCCTGCACCGTGAGTGGGCCTTACGTGACGGGGCGTTATGACGTGAGCCGTGACGTGACGTGCTCTCGCGTGGTGTGACGTAATTTGAGGCAGTAAATGGTGACGACATGTCCTTACGTTCTGTGCTGTCCTATACGTTAGTAACTACATAATGGACAGGATGACGGTTCGTAGCTGGCATGCCGTCGTAAAGGACTAAACACCACGGTCACCTGAGTAACCACGCATGCACACACAATTATGCATTTAAAAAAAGGTACAAAAGTGCCAGCATTTGCCTAAACAGAAGCACATTGGCAGTTCATACCTACTTGTGCTACGTCGGGAGCTTGTTACGGTATCTACATATATCCCTGCAAGACGCTACTATCGACAACGGGCGATCAGCGACCCCAGACGATGACTATAGATGCTACAATTTGCAGTGCATGTTGGCTTCAGATAAAGCATTCCTCCGTGATTTCCCGTAGGATTGCTGTCCTTAATCCTTATGCGTTTGTGTTTCC